>NW_027279934.1:0-136054 GCF_046629955.1 Centroberyx affinis
CCGTCATACTGTCATGTCCTCCTGTGTATTAGTGCTATATTATGACCAGAAACAGCACAGGAGATTTATCTTGGTCATGACACAAAATATCCAGTTACATGTAAATCAAATCTACATTATATTTCACATTATAGGCAAAGTGTGCCTCCAAATTTAAGATGCTTTTTGCCACATCAGTCGTTAATGGTTAATTTTGTTCTTAAAAGGTGATTTGCTCTCAATAAAAAAGTCAGTAAAAAACCTGCAGCAGTGCAACAGTAAAATACATAAATATGCAGAGATTTGCATCAATAGTTATATCAAAGAAGTGCAAAAAAGTTGTTCTAGAAGTCACCATATTTACAGAGAAATCCGAGACGCATTTTGAGGGTTTTTATTTTATTCATATTTTGACCACAGCAAGATGGTGTAGAAATATAACGGTCCTCTCCGCTACCGTGCAAATCCAGCATCTGGATCCAATCATTTTTGTTAAGTCAGCCATCGACCTGCAGTGAAATATATGAAATATAAGAATTGTCCGGTCAGAGAGTCAATACACTTTCTTAAAATATGCTTCTTGACCAGACTCTAGACTCATTTCTTTGCCATTTGTTTTATATACATTTTTGACCTCAGTTAGTTGGTATAGAAACGTAACGGTCCTGTTTTCTACCCCCTCCCCCCTCCCCCCTCACTCCCCCTTACCCCCCCCTCCCGCCGTGCAGACAGAGGAAGAGCTGGAGTTGGTGAGTGAGGTGAATAGACTTCTAGACTTCTAGCCTCATGGATGTGGTGTCGAACTCTGTGTGATTTCACCGGGCATGAGTGTGTGTGACACCGTCGCCAAACGCATCCCACCTGGGCTGACTCACTGGCAGCAGTGCTGTGACTAGAATAGAGGCGGCGGCGGCGGCGGCGGCGTTAGCGTCAGAGCACACGGTGAAAACTTAGTGCGTCGCCACGGAGCGCGGATCACACGGTTGCCCCGGTTCTTGGGAAAAATTTGGACCGTGCAGAGTTCACCACGGGCTGGGTTCTACAGGGTTCCTCTCACATCTTGAAATTTACCACAAAATCCATGCCATTTGGTGGACACTTTTTACCCAAAGCATCTTACAGTGAGTGGCCCCCCAGTGGGAATCAAACCCTCATCAACCTCTGGGCAGTTAAATACCAGCAGACCATCATTTAGTGTTTTCCAGTAACTTTTTTCCTCCCATCAGGTGGGTTCAGATTAGGGATGGGCATTTTAAGTAATTTTTAATATTCGAGTACTCGCATTAAATTATTATAGAGTACTCGAGTACTCGCAAAAAAAAAAACTAACGTAAGAATATGGTCCAAAATTAACACCCAAGCGAAAAAGCGGAACCAGAGTTTGGCTAACGCTAAACAGTTAATTTCATAGGCTATAGGCCTGTAAGAATATCTATTACTATCTAATGCTTTCACATTTATGTAAATTGGCCAACAACGGAAAACAAGTGCAATTTGAAATTCATTCATTGAACAACCAGGCTTCAATTAGTCTATTAGCCTATTACGTTTATATTTATTATATACATATATGTTTTTTTTACAAAGCAGTACTCATGCCCATGCCTAGTTCAGATCGCATGTAATCGTATTTTCAACTCACAGTGAAATTAAAATGACTTCTTCACTTTGCTAGTTCTCCATATCATGTGTATCAAGTGCACCTATTTAACAATAAATGCCAAACAAATTTATATCAACTTTTTATATCAAAAGCCCATTACTTCCTGGAAACTAGTATATTTTCAGTGGTTTTAGTGGTTGCAGTGCATAATACCAATACAGAACAATCCCCAGACATTTTTGGGTCTTCACCCCTGAAAATCCTTTTTCCTTTTCCACCAGGTTGAGTCTTGGTGGTTTGAATTTACTGATTTTGAAGAATCAGAAATTTTCTGATAGCTCAAGATTATGAGCAGAGGATTTTTTTTTTTACTTTTTCTGAATCGATGTCAAATTACGGAATCAAGACGCCATAGAAATGCTGTTTCTGTGTGACTTTAAACAATTCAAAAAAGTCAAAGCTGCAACACATTTTTTTATTTTTTTTTTATTTCAAGCTGCACTTACACGCCATTTGGCCATTTACATTGAGTGGTAAATTTCAGTGTCAACAAAATGCATGGGACCAGGTACAGTAGCCCCCAGCCTTAAGTGAAACTGGTGTGATACAAATAGAGGAAAGGGAAACAGGGCAACCAAGTGGCTCCTCCGCTCTGTCGTGAATGCATTGTGAATGCTACTGAGCATGTGCATGGTTGGTGTCACACGGGTGTTAGCTGGTGTGAGGAGCAGAACGAGGAGCGGCCGGTCGCTGCAGGCATGGAGACATGTCGCATCATGTGACACCGACCCCTTCAATCCCATTGGCATCTTGGCACACACACACACACACACACACATGTACGCCGACATGTGTTCATCCACGTCACCTCATACATGTACACACACACACATACACACACCTCTCTCAATGTGCATCTACCTCCCATACCTCTCAGCACACGCATAGACAATCCTCTTAATTCACACACACACACTTTTCAATACACACACCTCGCTGTACGCATATGTACATGCACACACACACACACCACAGCACTCCCTACACACACACACACACACCCTCATTCCCACTCATTCCTCCTGTGCCACTTTAAGCCTTGTTGATGCATGCCTTTCTGTCAGCATGATTCTCAATAAAGCCTCTCATCACACCTTCCGCCGTGACGCCGCGCGACACGGGCGCCCGGCCCCGGCGACAGCGTTGCCGTGCCAACACCACCTTGAGATGCGAGGCGCTTTTCATCTTGCACGTCGATGTTAACGGTGTCACAGGAAAAAGTCGGAACGCCTCGCAGACGACCGAGGTGTTTGGATTTTATCAGAGGGAACGGAAAAAAACGGAGCGGAAACATGTAGTTACACTGTCCTGCGAAGGCAAAGTGCAGAGCTGGAACTGTTCATTTGGTCAAAAATTTGTGAATATTCAGACTTAATGAGACTTTGTTTTAAAGTATTTCCTTATCTAGTCCCCTGAAACAACATTGCAATAACTTCAAAAGCAGAGGTGGGAAGGAACAGAGTAAAAATACTTCATTACTGTACTTAAGTAGTAACTTTACTCAAGTTTTTCTTCTTTGAAGACTTTTTACTTAAGACTTTTTACTTTCTACTCACTCCATTTTCAAAACAGACTTGTTAACTCTCTGGAAATCATCAACTGTAAAACATTTGAAATGCCTTTTTTAGACTACTTTTACTTTTATACTTGAAGTAAATTTAAGACCATGTACTTTTATACTTTTGACTTGAGTAAAGGATTTACCAGAGTATACTTTTTTTTTTTATACCAGAGTATATTTTTAGATGAAGTGCGTATTTGCACTTTTACTTGAGTAAGGAATTTGTGTACTTCTACCACCTCTGTCTCAAAAGTGGCAGGAAAACCGAGGGTTCAAAGTTAGGTTCTATTTTTTTTTTTTTTCATTTTCATAAGTCACTGTTGCTGCACTTCACCTTTGCAGAGCAGTGGGGTAGAACTACTGCATGTTAAAAGGGCGATGAGATCAGCTGCCTCGTTTGAAATTCAACTAGAGGCAGAACGAGCCGTTTATCATAGTGAAACAGCTCAATAGTAATCATGTAATTTAATTGTTCTCAGTCACACTACAAGGTCTCTGGATCCACTCTGCTGTACAGTGGAAAGCACATGCTAGCCATTATCATTATTGCTGTTGAAAATGGATGAAGTCATGTGCCGTGGACTCCTACACCCGGCCCTTATAAGGAGAAAAAGACACGATTAGTTGTGGAACCAGACTGAGCTTTTCTCACGCCAGTCAGCCACAACACTGGATCCGCAAACCCAACACACACACACACACACACACACAGAGAGCGTTCGGCTGTAAATCTTAAAAAGATGTTCATGGACATTTTGCCACAGCACTCACTCACACCGACGCAGTAAACTGAGACCAGTGAGAATTGTATCATTCCACTGTATTAGTAGACCAGGGGTTCCCAAACATTTTCATGTCCCAGACCCCCAAATAGAATCACATTAGTGCCACAGACCCCCATCGGATAAGATTTTGTCCCCTGCACCCCTGCATTTGAAGGTTTTTGTTGTTTATTTAGTTTTAAATTGAGATTATAGTGGTGAGACTGGAACCTATGATTCCAGTAGTCATTTTTATACATTATTATTAAATTATTGTGAAATCAAACTATTCCACTTTTTGCTGTGGACCCCCTGGAACCCTCTCAAGGACCCCTTGGTGGTCCCCGGGCTGCACTTTGGTGAACCGCTTCACTTGAATCTTCACCTAGTCCACCTCTTCCACTTCCCAGTGTCCCCAATGTTCAACTTCCTTCCTCCGTCTGCCTCTGTCTTCCCAGAATGCCCAGCGGTTAGGCGGCTCCCAGGTGGCGCAGTCGCTCACTACGCCCGTGGTCTCCGTGGCAACGCCCAGTCTCCTAGCGCCCTTCTCCGGCATGCAGACGGCCTACAACACCGGTAAGCCACAGAAACAAAAGACAGGACATTATACCTTTTTTTTTTCTTTTTTTTGGTGATCAATTGTTTATTAAACTTAGAGTAGGTAGGACAAAAATGTAGATTAAGCACATAGGAATATTACAATTAAGAGTGGGATTAGTGAAAAATTCAAGAGCCACTTTTACTGTTTTATCAGACAAAATGCCTTTTAGAATATACATGACTCTGGTTAGTTACCTGCCATAACAACTGATTAAAGTCACAATCAGATGACAAGTGACTTTTTCACTTTGAAAGCTAATTCTCCTAAAATACACATATTTAACAATAAATGACTCAGGATTCACATAACTTTCATTCTCTCATATATCATATAAAAATCCCATTACTTTTACTTCCTGGAATATGTTTTAATGGTTTTTTGGTAATGGTAATTTTTATTTTGAATGGTTACTTCATGGCAGAGGTGGGATCTAACAAAGTAAAAATACTTAATTACTGTACTTAAGTAAGATTTTCAAGTATCTGTACTTTACTCAAGTTTTTTTTTCACTGAAGACTTTTTACTTTTACTCACTACATTTCAAAAGAAAAATCTGTACTTTCTACTCACTACATTTTCAAAACAGACTCCTTACTTTTGGGAAATCATCAACTGATGTTCTAAGAAAAATGTATTTTCAGCATCAGACGGCTTCCATCCCGGAAGCAGCTGATCAAGAGCCAGATGTGATTGGCTGCTTGTTCAGTAAAGTGACACCAAAAATTAGAGAAAGGGAGAGAGAGAAGCAACACAAAGAAGAGAGAAGCAACAAGAGAGAGAATTAACGTTAGTGAATTCAGCTGTCTCTGTCTCATCTGGGATTCAGAGGAACGCTCAACAGAAAACCAGTTTAGAACATTAGAAATTACTTTTTTAGAGAACGACTTTTACTTTTATACTTTAAGTAAATTTAAGTCCACGTACTTTTATACTTTGACTTGAGTAAAAGATTTGAAATGGTACTTCAACTTCTACCAGAGTATATTTTTTAAAAGAGTATGCACTTTTACTTGAGTAGGGAATTTGTGTACTTCCACCGCCTCTGCTTCATGGCACACCAGTAGTATGATTCAACATGCCTAATTTTGAACGATCCCCAGCCGCGTTTTGTCCCGCCCCCACAACATCCTGTTTCAACTGGAAATACGGCGAATTACGGAAGCAAGGCGCCATCGAAATGTTGTTTTCTTTTGCCTTTAAGAAAGCCAAATCTACCACACACACAACCCCAAAATTTACCAGCATCCGTCTGGCTTCTGCTGGTAATTTCCCTCCCTGATTGTGTGAACGGTAACTCTCTGTACAGTGGCACAATATCGAAGCATTATTATAGTATTGTATCAAGGAAATAAAAACATCAAAACAAGTAAAGGGTAAACGCTGTGTTATGTTATCAAGAGCTTTACTGCCGTGGAGGGAAAACTTGAAAACCTCGCAGTGTGACACCACAAACTGCCATGAATATTCACTTTGTTTATTGTGTGAGCGCTTCTGGAATGATTCCACTTCAAAGGTCTCCATTAATATGGATTAGCCCTGATTAATATTGATGCACCAGAAAGTTGTATGATGTAAAACAATCCCCCTCCCCTTCTGTTCTCTCTCTCTCTCTCTCTCTCTCTCTCTCTCTCCTTCCTCCCTCCCTCTCTCTGTGTCTCTCTCTCTCTCTCTCTCTCTCTCTCTCTCTCTCTCCCCCTCCCTCCGTCTCTCTCTCTCCCCCCTCCATCCCTCTTTATCTCAGAGTACCAGCTGACGAGTGCAGATCTCACGGCGCTCCAGACCTTCACACCGCCTGGGCTGGTGCCTGGCAACATGGCCGCCTGGCAACAGCAACAGCAACCAGCAGTATCCCAGCAACAACAGCAGCAGCAGCAGCAACAGCAACAACAACAGCAACAGCCACAGCAGCTGAGCTTGGCGTCGCTCAGTAACTTGGTGTAAGCTCCCTTTTTTTTTTTTCAGTCAACTAAAAATGTCAATGAGGTCGATTCGCCAGTTTCCTCTCAGCTGTATTGACTAAGACTTAACATGGCTGACCTTTGACCTTCCCCCTGACATATGTGACCAGTAGTGACTGATTTAAAAACTGTGTAGCCACTGTCTTAACAAGCCTTGTGCGCGTTAGCTTATTCAATACGCCAGCCATAACACATGCACATAAAACACTTGAAGCACCTCTCTCATATCTCTGTGGTTGATTCATCTTCCTGGTGACCTAGATAATTCCCCTCGCTCAGCTCCCACTCCCACTGGAAACCCACTGATTTAGCTTCCTGCGGCGGGGCTCGGCTGCTAGCTGCACTGTTAGCCCCGCAGACAGGATTTGAATCTGCTGGACTGGCAACCTTGTAAAATAATTCATTAACTCGTACATACTCGTTCATACTCGTACACTTGCTTGGCTAGTAAATAATGGCCGGTATATGATGTAGCTAGTTTTAGTTTAGCTTGTGCTATTCCTATCGAGCAAGGCTACTACATTTCCTTCTTCTGCAGTGTTTAAAGGATAAGGCCGGGGTTTTTTTTAATGCATTGCTGACCGTCAACAAATCCTATGAAAATAACAAAATCAACAATGCGTTTGCTCTACTCCCGTTACTTTCTGACTTCCCACGTACCGTTTTTAGCCGTCAACCCGGAAGTCATCGGCTCCAATTGTAAGCTAAAAACCTTGAAATACAGCTCACAAAGACATAGTTTACATTTTAAAAATCGCTAACTGTTACCACGAAAAGTCAGGCTGTTGTAGTTATTACCAAATCAAATTCAAATGGGAACAAATTCTTCATTACGCCGGGGACTATTTTCTGTGCTAAGGAACTACTTTCCTGAGATCGCAAAGTGTTTACAGCCGGCTTATTAAGTTGTTTGAGGAAAAAGTCGGCCGGCCCGGTGCATGGTGATGATGAAATATGTTGCCCAGAGCAACGACATGGCTCTTTGACGTGTTTTCAACCGTTTTTTTAATACAATGGAGTTCTATGGCTGCTGGGACATGGCTACACTGGGCACCGGCTACATGGACGAGACTTGTTGGCAAAACAAACACCCATGAACCTGCCCAGTGAGCATTTTTCCGTTGAAAAGACATTTAAAAAATGACTATGGTCACCGGTGAAAAGACGTTCAAAACAGGTTCAAAAGTGAACGTTTTTTCACCGACTATTTGAAGACGTTGATTGAACGTTCACATTTAGATCATATTTCACCGGGATATTACACCGGTGAAATATGGTCTAAATGTGAAAATAAAGGGAGAGAGAGAGATGGGGGGCGACATGCGACAAAAGTCCACAGCCAGATTCAAACTGCAGACCGCAGCAGTTATGAGGTATGCGTCTTAACCAGTAGGCTATCAGAGCACACTGCATTTTGCATTAAATATTTTAGTATATAACCATTAGTATATACACCACTTAACTATGTCAGTGTCAGTTGTAGTCGAAGCTGTACCACCGACTTGCGCATGCGCGTTACAGCAGTAAGCGCAATTTCTTACTTTACATTAATGTATAGAAGTGCTCCCATTACGATGTCCTGGAAGCTTCTTGTTGGCAGCACACAGCCTGTATAGTTCCATATTTATGACATTTTAAATGAAACATTAAATGCGTTGAAATTACATCTTCGTGTAGACCGCATTTCGCCTACCAGTGCAATATGACTTTGGAGAAATACCTTAACCCTAACCCCACTAATCAATATCGTCTCCCTTTCAAGCTACAACTGAACAAATTATCAAATGATTAAACAAATTTGTGTTTTGTGACACGTTGATGTTGTAACCGCGTTTTAGCTGGTTGAAAATAGGGCGAAAAGAGGTCTTAGACGTTCAGACCGAATATCACCCAGTTTTCAACTAGAAATCAACGTTGAAATCCCGGTTGGTGCTCACTGGGTGCTGTAGCCTAGCACTACTGCTGCAGCCACATTACTGTACTGTACCTTATTAGCATTGTGGCTAGCACTAAGTCTTCGGTGTTGTAATGTCACGCTGTGCTAGGCTAACCCATCGACGGGGGAGCGGCTTGTAACTGCCTCTTGTTTTGTCCTCCCTCCCCCCCCTTTTGTCCACAGCATGTGGGGTGCAGAGAAACAGAATGGGGAGATGGTTAACTGCATCTCCAGTTTTGCTGCTAACCTGAGGTGAATGACTTTAGCATTTAGCAGCTCCGCCGTGCATCTCTCTGTGAAGTTTACTGTGTGGCTCATAGGTGCCGGGCTCACTTATGAGCCAAAAGGAAAAAAAAAAAAAAGACAAAGAAATGCAAGAATACAACACATAAAATGACATCCTTAAATCCTGATATCAACACACCTTTTCTTTCCATTTACATGTTGGTCTTGATGCCTGTTGTTGCTTTGCTGTGTGTCTTTCATTGCTGTTTTTGTTCCATTGGAGACAAATGCACAGTTTTCCAGATTAGAAGAGGTAACCAGCGTGTTTGTAAGAGTTTTCATGTCACCTAAAGCTTGGATCTGACGTTCTTTGTGAGTGTCGGGAACAAAGAGGGAGAAGCTGCAGCGTGACAGCGACGGCGCGCCACTTCGTGTTCGAGTGAAAGCCGTCAATCATAAACACTAAACCAAAGCACCGGTGTGTGTGTGTGTGTGTGTGTGTGGATACTGACACGCTTATTGCATTTACAGTTTACATTTCAGCCGTTTTAGCCGACGCTTTTAGCCGGAGCAGCTTACAATGAGTGCAGCGGTGGCATAAGCTTCAATAAGCTTCAGTTCCTTAGATGCATGTAGGCCTGTATGTGTAGATGTAACTGGACACTGGCATGTATTGTAGCACTGCTGTAACATGAGTATGTGCAATGGTCGTGACTGAAAGAATAATTTAGATTTGGATAGCCTATGTATCAAGAAAAGTGAGTTTGATGTTGTTTTGAATTTGATGGTGTTCGATAGTCATTTAACTTCCCGCAACCCCTCTGGAGTCTAAGCCCACTTTTGCGATTTTGATATACATGGAAATTGGCACTTGTGCAACAATTAAAAAGTATTTTTACCCCCTTAATGCCGATATCCTCTCGTTCAGTACAAATTCAGCTACAGATGCATTTTACCATGAAGTCGGTTCAAGAGACGACACAGCTGCTCAGAAGCCCTAAAGACAACAAAGAGATTTAGAAATTCACTGATTTTTCTTCTTTTTTTTTTTATACACTCAAAATAATGTGAAAGTGAATGTCAACAAAGAGAAACTTTTTCCATTTGTTATCATTTCATCCAAGGGGAATATTATCCATGAAAATATGACAATAGGTTGTTTGTTATTGTTTACAGTAACTGTGACTCCAGGGGGTTCAGCATCTTTGTTAAGCAGCACTATAGTCAGTTTATACCAGGCGGTGCACAGTGTGGACTGAACACTTCCCTTTGTCAAACAGATCAGTAAAACTACTCAAACTGAGACGCCTGAACAAGCAGCCAGCACTCACTTCCCCTTAAAGAGGATTTGCTTTAACGATCCATTTGCCCTCAACTGCTGTTTCACCACAGCAGGCCATGTATAGTTTTTACCATAGCAGAAGTAAAACAGTCTTATTACAATTTCAGTTTCCATATTCCCATATTGGAAATACTGAAGCATTTCCTTTTTAGAATGGCTGCTGTACTTGAAAATAGCCGAGATGTTCCTCAAGCCACTGATGCTAATAGCCTTGCAATGTAATCAGGATTTTTATTTTATCCATAATCCTGCAGCCAACTATTGGTTATGGCACAGCATCAGCACCGTTTGGTTTGCCATTGGAATACCAAGCAGGTCTCCTTGTTTTTTTTTTTTGTGTGGGAGCAATGACAGCGTCCCTGCCAGCGTCATTTGTACCGCATAAATGTGGGAAGCTTCCCAGCTCGCCAAACTGTTCACAAAACATAATGGAAAACCCGTGGCGTCCTGAGACAGGATGGGCAGACGTGGGCGCTGCTGCTGCTGCGGTGGGGGGAAAAAAAAACAAAGTCCAGACTCCATTGGTTTGTTTTTGGTTTGGTCACACGGCAGCCTCACAGCGAGCGAGCGAGCGAGAGAGAGAGAGAGAGAGAGAGAGAGAGCGAGCGCTTCCAATCAGACGGTGATTGACAGCCTCGCCTCCGCTGTCATCCACGCTTTACCTCGCAGCAGGAAGCACGAGGAAATGATTTCTGTCGTGTTATCCTTTTCTTGCCCCCCCCCCTGTAATGCTTCCTTCACTTCTTCCTACTCTTCCGCTGAGTGGGCCAATCATTCTCCGCTCTCGTGTCAGGCTCGTTTTAACTCAGCGCACACCTGTTGACCCCCCCCCCCCCCCCCCCCTCCAATCTTTGCTTTTGACTCGTTTGCCTGTTTATATGGAAGCGGGATGCCAGTTGCTTGCAGGCGGAGCAGGATGTGTTGCCGTTGTTTGTTCTGGTTCCGAGGCGATGCGTTATCGGCAGATGGGGCCTCCAGTTGGGACGCTTTCAGAGGAAATGGAAAAAGAACGACTTCAGCGACATCGTCTGCTTGTGCATCATTGTCCTTGTTGTCCCTGTCTGTGTATTCGGTCCATCCTTACACCCCATGTGTGGTTATTTTTATTTTTTTTTTTATTTTTTTTTTGGGGGGGGATGAATATCAATATGGAGCCTACAGAACGGGTGTAATGTTTTATCGGTCTAACTCTACCTCTGTCTAATTTTTTTTCTTGTCTTTATTTGTGTTTTTTCGCCCACAAAAACACAACTTTCTGTCTGTCTGTGTCTGAACTCTCTCGCTCTCTCTCTCTCTCTCTCTCTCTGTATGTCTGTCTGTCTCTCTCTGTCTCTCTCTGTCTGTATGTCTCTCTCTCTGTGTCTGTCTGTCTCTCTCTCTATCTCTCTCTGTCTGTCTGTCTCTCTCTCTCTCTGTGTCTGTCTCTCTGTCTGTCTGTCTTTCTCTCTCTGTCTGTCCCTCTCTCTGTCTCTCTCTCTGTCTCTCTCTCTGTCTCTCTCTCTGTCTTTCTCTCTCTCTGTATGTCTGTCTGTCTCTCTCTGTCTATCTGTCTGTCTCTCTCTCTCTGTGTCTGTCTCTCTGTCTGTCTGTCTTTCTCTCTCTGTATGTCTCTGTCTCTCTCTCTCTCTCTCTCTCTCTCTCTCTCTCTCTCTCTCTCTCTCTCTCTCCTCCCTCTCTCAGCTCTCTCTCTCTCCCTCTCTGTTGTGGTTGAGGAAAACCACTGGCAGACAGTGCACACACTGCTAAATTGCTTACAGGACACACTGTTTGTCTGCAGGGCAGGATGCAGCACACATGCTATCAGAGCCCGTCCAGTAAAATTCTCCCCAGAGGAATCGCCGTTTGCCCAGAGTGCAGATTAGGGAATCACAGTTTAAAGCACAGCAGCGGCTTCATTAGGCTCTGCAGTGCTTCATACCTGGAAGACTGGAATGATGCTTCATAGAGCTGCAATGATTAATCGATTAGTTGTCAACTATTAAATTAATCGCCAGCTATTTTGATTTTTGAATCGATTAATCGGTTTGAGTAATTTTTTAAGAAAAATAAGTCCAAATTCTCTGATTCCAGCTTCTTAAATGTGAATATTTTCTGGTTTCTTTACTCCTCTATGACAGTAAACTGAATATCTTTGGGTTGTGGACAAAACAAGACATTTGAGGACGTCATCTTGGGCTTTGGGAAACACTGATCGTGATTTTTCACCATTTTCTGACATTTTTAGACCAAACAACTAATCGATTAATCGAGAAAATAGTCGACAGATTAATCGACAACGAAGATAATCGTTAGTTGCAGCCCTAATGCTTCAGTTGAGCCCACTTCCAAAGACAAATGTAGTTTTATTTTGCACACAAGGTATGCAGGTATGTGTTCAGTCAATACAATGTTACAAGATGGTCATATGTTGTTACTTAATGTCACGTTAAACAGCGAGATAACACTTTGCATCCGGCTGTAATAAGGGCTGGGTATCAAAAAATCAATACCTATCAGTGCCGATTTCTGACAGGGGAGTCGATTTTTATCAGAAGGCCTCAACATGTTGAATTCTTACTTATTTCAGTTATTGTGTATGGCAATTTTACTGAGAAATTCAGTTTAGTGTTTAGGAAAAGCAGATGTCTTTCCGTTTATTCATTCCATAATGAAATATGCTTTCATTCAGCGAAGGAAGCATAGCGTGTGGCCCGTTAACAAATGTGTTTCAGCACCAGCTTCAGTATCGGACAGTTTCCAGCTACACCCAGCCCTGTCTGTAGCAGTAGTGCGGTGTGACTGAAGTAGGTTCTGAGTCTCTGCAGTAACCCTGTCTGTTTTGGCCATCACTGGCCACCGTCCCTCTGTTTTCCCTCCTGTGTTAGGTTTTTAAACTTGCCTGTGTCTTTTTCCACCTCCCTCTACAGCTTGGCCTCTCAATCCAACTTGCTCTTTGGCAGGGAGGAGGGCCTCTGCTGGTACTGTACTCTTTCTACTTTAGCCGCACATCTATGGCACGCTTGTTTCCCAAAAAATCTGCTGCTCGAAGGAACCTCAACACTTCCTGGTTATCACTGAAAACCCAAATCTATGCTCGAAGAGTTTTGCTACCAAAATGAGATGATGTCCAGTATTTGAAAAAGATGAAACTTGAATGATCCCTGTGGGGAGATTAGGTGTTGTGTTCACAGCTGTAAATAGTAGTAGGATACAGCACAGATAAATAAAGCAAAAGACGGTCGTATATACTGTATATCTATATATACACAACCGACATGCTATGTAGAAATGTATGAATGAAAGTATGAGTCATGGATTATAAGGGTATGCAAAATAATGTAATCCACACCCTCTTAAATTTAAATTACACCTACTCATACAAAATCATTGATAACGCAAGATGAAAACAAATCACAGTGCTTTTTTTTAAAGAATTCTTCGAAACTTAAGTCCTTGATTTGTCAAAAAGCAACTGGATCCTCAAGAGTTACTTGAGGAACTTCAGATAATGATGTTTTTCCAATGTGGATATACAGCCAGTTTCAAAAGTATGTGTACTACATTTTTACAATGTACACCTACTAATATTTTATAGTAGTATTACACACATTTTATATATTTGGATGTTTGATATTATCAATTGAATGTTGAATAATTTTTTTCAAAGTCAAGTACTCAAGTACTAAATAAGTTAACAATGACAAAAAATGATACAACTTAAAACTACTTATAATTATTATTGTTATTGTTATTATTATGAAACATAGTATATCTACTTTTTGAAACACCCAGTGTAGCATTTTGGAAATGATCTCTTCAGTTATACTTAATGAGTTTGACAATGACAGGAGACTAAAAACAAACCGTCTCATGTGATTTGAATGGAGGAAGTTGTTTTTGGGAAAGCAGAGTGTTTTGGGAAACACGGCTGCACCCCACCACACCGCACTGTAACCAAGTGTTGCTGCTTCTGGCTGCGCTGGCTGTGTTAGCGCTCGGGGCGAGCCTGCCGCTCTCGCCTTCATCACTGTCACCGGCCCGCTGACTCGACCGTTTTCGCTCGCCATAGCAACGGCGCCCCCGTGGCGCCGCAATCCATCTACCTGCGCCGGTCCGCACCGGCACGCTCAGGGCGTGATGAAGTGGGCATGCCGAGACGGAGTGAGCCTCACCGCCTGGGGATTTGACTGTGTGTGTGTGTGTGTGTGTGTGTGTGTGTGTGTGTGTGTGTGTGTGTGTGTGTGTGTGAGTGTGTGTGTGTGTGTGTGTGTGTGTGAGTGTGAGAGAGAGAGAGAGAGAAAGAGAAAGAGAGAGAATGAATGTAGGAGAGTGTGTGTGTTTGTGTGTATGACTGTGTTCGTGAGTGAGTTAATATAGGAGAGTGTTTGTGTGTGTGAGAGAGAGAGAGAGAGTGGATGTAGGAGTGTTAATATAGAAGAGTATGGGTATTAGGGAGTATGTGAGTGTGTGTGTGAGTGAGGGAGTGAATGTAGGAGTGTGTGTGTGTGTGTGTGAGAAACAGAGGAAGACAGCGTGCACATTTGCGTGCCACAGACCCAAATTGCCTAGAGGAGTCCTATCTTAAATTCCCCTCTCGGTCTGCCAGTAATTGAGGGAATATTAGAGATGCTACGGACGGTTCATGATGTGCCGTATTAGAACATACCCGAGGGGCGAAGCGCGGTAATTGGGCGCTTCACATTGGAATCGACTCCACTCCATGTGTCAAGCTGAGGGGGAGAGCGCCAATTCGAAACAATCCTGTCGACATTGTCAAAGAGCGAGCCACAGTGCAGCGTCAACAACCGGTGTCAGGCTCGGTGACAGGTTCAGCACAGCAGGAGGAGGCGGGGGGGGGGGGGGGGGGTTAGGGAGAGGGGGAGGGGGAGGGGGAGGTTGATCAAAGAGATTTAGCAGGTAGAGATGCAGACACAGACATAGACATATGCTATTTGGCACATGCTTTTGTCCAAAGTGTCTTAGGGCGCGTTCACACCAAGAATGTTTAGAGCGATTTACTTGCTCCTTCAGGCCGTGCTCTCAGCGTTTTGAACGAGCCTTTGTTCAGTTGTTGTCAATGGTTTGGTCGCAGCAGGCGTGCATCTCCCCTTATCCCCTTTGTTACTTCAGGTTAGCTAGCTTACACTAATTAGAAAGCTGCTAGCTTACACTAATTAGAAAGCTTGCAAGATGCTGTCAAACGTGTTGCATAGCAACAGGATTGATGTAATGTTCCTTGCAACCTTTGAGTTCTTGCTCTCTCTGTTACTAGCTGCGCCTCTAAGGGGTGAAAAGCATGAGGAAAAAAAAGCATCCTGTCTGATCACAGCTATAGTTTGGTTTGTCTGTCCAGGTGAGAACGATGACCTTTGAACTCTGGTCACATCAAATAACGACAGAGAGTCTCAGTCTTCTAACAAGAGAGCTGTGGTGCAGTTCTACAACTACAGGAAACAAACAAAGGATTATGGGTATAAGGAGACAGATGTTAAAATCTGATAGCCAGCAGCTCCTCATATTAGAGTCTAGTATAACAGAATGAAGTGAGGGCAAACTGCATATGATGCTCATATTCAGCTATTTCCTCATGTGTTCTTAACGGGTATGAACACCAGAGAAGGGAAATTACAGCAAAGAGGCAGACAAGTACATCATGCTTAGCTAAAGTTACCGGGACTGGAATCGCTGCCAAAATCTCAAACCTGGCAGGATGACAGGTGACCAAAACTCTGTCCAATAAACAAGCTACTTGTGAGTCCATGAGACTTTTGTTTACAAGCCCTGGTTTGTGTATAATTGGGCAGTGTGATCCTAAACGAACCAATGCAGCAAAGTAAGCTTTTCTATTACGGTTTGAACCAAAGAAAACAAACTGTAGGTATTACTGCACCCTGACAGTACCATGAGTGCAGACATGTTTAGCATGGGTGACCCCACTGAGAACTGAACGCCTAACGCTGGCGGTGTTAATGCTGCACTCCAGCCATCTACTGATCCGACGGGAACACATATGAACATATGAACTTAACGTGGAGGTTTGGCTGCATGGCTTATGGACAGTGTGCTTTAATGTGGCCAATCATTTAGTCCTGTTTGTATTTGTGTGTCCTCCTTGTGTTGAAGTCCACCTGCATCAGCCTGCTGCTCCGGTGAATGGCATCATGCAGCGTGGCTTGGGTCTGTGTTTCGTGTCTTTGAAAAGGCCCACATGCTTATCTGGATATTGAGGCAATGGTGCATTCATTTGCCAGTGGCCATTCTTTAAGGTTTTTGCAATATGAGCTGTACTTTATGTTCCATCCATGCAAACAGTTTATACTGTTATTTAATGAAGTCCTGCTCTTATGTTAAAGGACAATAGGTAGAAACAGGTTCCCTAGCTTTGTAATTGCCTTGCTGATCCAGTAGGTGTCTTACTCTCGCTTCTTTTTCTTTCCCTTTGTTCCCCTTCTCTGTCTGTCTCTCTCTCTCTCTCTCTCTCTCTCTCTCTCTCTCTCTCTCTCTCTCTCTCTCTCTCTCTCTCTCCTCGCTCCACCTCTGCAGGCCAGTGGGCCACATACCTCAAGGCGCCACACTGACGGTCAACACAAACCCCAACATCAACATCAAGTCCGAACCCGTCTCACCCCAACCGTGACCGCACACCCCCAGCTCCATCGCGGCATGCGAGGCGGCCAGTCCAGGGCCCCGCTACCCGGGCTCCCTGCGCCTGGAGCCCGGCGCCCAGGGCCGCTCGCCCGTCGACAGCTCAGCAGCAACGGCAGCTCGACGACGGCAGCGACCGGGACGACGGCGCCCAGGGAGGGGCCCAGGGCCGAGGGGGCGCCCCGGACTTCCACCACCAGCCGGCGCGGGGCCCAGCAGCCCACCATGGTCCTGCTGCGGCCCTCTTCGGCCGAGCGCAGAGGAGCGGGCCACGTCAAGGGATGAGACTGGATACCTGGGTCACATAGAGAGACGAGCGGAGCGGGACGGACGGATGGACAGACGGACGGAGAGGACGGACGGAGATGTGTACTTGTGGCTTGTGTACATGCCCCCCCCACCAGCCCCGACCCCCCCCCCCCCCCCCCTTTTGTCCTCCCCTGTGCATACACACATATCCCCGCCATCTACCTAGTAACCTACTGTCCACACAGGAAATGCTGACCTCACACCATCTCATTTACCACACACACACACACACATGCAAACACAAGCATGCAAACACACACTCTCTCTCATGTGGCACGTGTGGACACTGATGCACACTCTTATGGCAATGTGCGTACACTTGTACTCTAATGAACTCTTTCACTCTCACAAACACACACACACACACAAAACCCTAAGGGGTTGAGCCACCGAACCAGGGATTATTTGTCAGTACAGTTATAACGTTGGACTTGAGTGTATTTGAATTGAAGTGAATGGGTTAGTTTTTAATCTATCCTTACCATAGTCGGAAGGAGGAACTTGACATGCCGTGGTCTTTGCTGGGTTTCTTCTTCACTCTCCATAAAACATGCAGCATATTAAAACACAGACACGTAATGTGCAGCAGGACAGGGAACTAACTTTTTCGTCTGCAGGCCACAGTGGCTACTAAATCAAAAAATGTTGCCACTTTGACTATTTCACCTCCCGCCGGCTACGAGTTCAAATTGACCGGCAGAGCGGACAAACTTACCAGCCTCGGTTTCCCAGCATGCCCTGCGTTTGTTTGGCGGCTGGTGGTAAGTTCCCACCCTGATGTCCTGTCTATGTGTTTATCCACAGTGGGTTTCGGTCAAAAGCAGCTGCACTGCTCTGTTGTGAAACGGTATCACCAAATGAGTCCACTTCTTTGTACGCATCGGCCCGGCCGCCGCGGTCGTGTTGCTATCGCTCTAGATTATTGTTTCTTTTCTAAGAGACTGGGCTGTTTTTTGCTCTTTTTAAGCGTGAAGTTTTGTCCTTCTGTCTGACTGTTGATCTCCTTTAGAGTTTGGATTCGTTTCAGTTTTGAATATGAAGACACTAAAAGAAACTCCGCCTCCCTCCCTCCCCAGCCGAGCCGGCGGCCATGTTTGGCGGACCGGCGCCACGCCCCCGTACGAGACTGACGCCCCCCCCCCCCCCCCCCGTCTTCATTTAATCTGAACCATGCAGACTAGCTAGTAAAACGAGGAACAAGATTTGTTGCCGAGGTAAAAGACTGTTTTTCTTTGAATCAGGGACGGGCTGCAACAGCTCAACGACACACGACACAGATACTCAAAGTTTCGCCCACATTGTGTCAACTACAGATGCTGAGGAGTGTGTGTGTGTGTGTGTGCGGTTGGTGTGTGTGTGTGTGTGTGTGTGTGCGTGTTCATTACCTCAACTGCTCTGTTTTTTAAGAAAGTGAATTTGGCAAATATTCATTCTCGGTTTCATCCTTGAACACACACCTGCGACGCGCACACAGTCGGAACTAGTTTTGTCGAACGATGAACGTTTTGAACGGATCTAAACCGCTGATGTCCGGAGGGGAGAAACGTGAGGTACCATGTATATAAGCAATCTGTAACCTTTCTTTGTGGCTTTTGTGTGACAGGGATAAGGTGTTTTTAAAGGTAAACAACAAAAAAAAAAAAAACAGATCATATACAAATATATATTTAAACAGCTTCAGGCGGTAGCAAGCGAGGTGGGAGACGACAACAGACGACAGGGATTGTACATAAGAAAACTATATATTCGGCAGGATGTCCCTTAAAAAAAAAAAAAAAAAAAGCAAATGCGTTGATTCTCAGTGGATCCGTCTTTTTTTTATTTATGCGTGTATATAAAGTGTAATATGTTGACGAGCCAAGAGAGGGCGCTGTAGAGGCAGAAAGGGAAGGCGTACAGTAGAGTAATCGTGGTGACTTGGACTGTTTTTGAGTGAGCAATGGTTAGTACTCTGTCACTGATGGAGCGCACTTTAACCCCCCCCTTCACCCCCCCCTTAAAACGCCTGACACCGCCTCAGACCCCAACACACACACACACACACACACGCTAGGGTTAGAGTGATATGTCAGGCCGATATTGGGCTTTTATTAAATATCGGATATCGACTGGTAGATATGATGGAGGTTCCTCCCAGACTACAGCTATGCAAAACAGTCTGTAAAACCTCCAATTAATTTTTTTTCTGCACATTTCATTTTTTCATTTAATTGCCCAAATTCTTCAGTTTTAGTGTCCCATGATGCTCTAAACGCTGTTTCAGAGGCTTTTCCACCCCGATAAGAATAAAAATTCCAGGGGAAAACTCTGAATACTTGTAATTTCCAAATTTAAAGATATAGAATATCGGCACAAAATATCAGCTAAGGAAACAGCGAATACTTATTTTTAAGTAATTTGTGAAAAAGTGAAAAGATATTGAATATCGGCTATCGGCAGCTTCAATACAAAAATATCAGTATCGGCCTTCAAAAACCCACATCGTTCGAACCCTAGCACGCACACACAGACACACACTACCAGTCAAAAGTTAGGACAGTGACCAAAAAAGTGTTAAACAAATCAAAACTATCTTATATTTTAGATTCTTTAAAGTAGCCGCCCTTTGCCTTGATGGAAAGGCAAAGGCTTTGGCATAGGATCAACTTCACTATTTATATTTGTCTTAAGAAACAAATTTCAAGCATTTAAGCAGAAGCCTTTAGATCAAAATGGCTTTAAGAGAATGAAAAACACAGAACATTCAGTCAGGTGGGCCCGGACTTTAGACTGGTAGTGTTTTCACAGACATACGATCACGCGAGCCAAGGATGCCCCCTGTCCCCTCTTTGGTTTAAGAAGTGGCGTTCCCTTGTCCTCTTTAGAAGCGAAGCCATGTGTGTATATTTAAACGACCTCTCCTCCACCTGTCACACGGGTCGGCTGTAGTTTTATATTACGGAGAGGTAAAAAACAACATTAAGCGGTTATAGTGCATTTGTGCATTTTGTGAACTATGAAGGATGTCATTTTTGTACTCTATAAATGTAGGAACATGTGATTTGGGGGCTAGGGTGGATGGATTTAAAAAAAAAAAAAAATACAGGTCAAGAGTGCAAATTTCTGTTTTGTTTTTTTTTCTTTCTAAAAGCACTCAGTGTCCATCCATTTGCTGGGTAAAAGCTGTGGAGGCAGGTTGGGTGTGGGTGCGGTTAAGCCGGAGGTACTCAGCACCAGTCTGATCTTTTAATGACTACCTCCCAAATCCAGCGCACACTTGTCCACTTTACCACATCGCCACCAGATCCTTCTTACGGGCCGGCCTTTTCACCTCCATCTGACCCCCGCCAGGCTTAACCTTAATGTGCCACACACACTCACACACACTCTCAAATCACACTCACACACACACCTCTTTTCTGTTTACTCCGTCCAGACAGCGGGTGTTAGCTGAAATGACACTGGCTCTTTTATTGTTTTTGTTTTTGTTTTGTTTTTTAAAATTTTTGTAGATGTCGTCGAGCAACAAATCGACAAGTCAAATTATATCGGGGTCGTTTCCATGGGCAACCAACCCCCCCTCCCCACCCTAACCCCACTTCATCACACACTACTACCATCATCTTCCTCTCTCTGTCTCTCTCTCTTGTTTCTCTCTCTCTCACTCACTCTCACACACATTTATTCACACTCTATGACGAGTGTGTGAGTCTCTATGTAGTTTTTCTGAGCGAGTGACAGAGCGAGCATAAACTCACACACTTAGACTGTTAGAATGTTGAGCTTTGAACAAAACAAACACAAAACTCGACCTCGAGGATTTTTGTGGATTCGTCAAAAAAAAAATCAAAAACAGAATGGCGTCTGTTGCGAAGGGGCTGATGGGAGATGTAGTCGTGTCGGCGAGGCGTCTGACACGTTCCTCAGAGCAACACCAGGGGTCGCTGTAATCACCAAACGGAAAGACAATCGTCATGAGAAATAGTTTAAAAACCCACAACCCCCCCCCCCCCCCCCCCCCCCCCCCCCCCAAATATATTTCCTCATGTATAATGATGTTTAGAAGTCTCACTCACTTTCCAGTGTTACTTTGTGCTGGTGACAGTTCTATCGTCTGTTTTTATTCTAACTGTTCTCTGATAATTGATATTATTACTATTATTATTATTATCATCACTACCACAGCCATCGCTGATGGAAACTGTCATGATGATATAGAAATGGCAATTTTACTTTTTTTTTTCTCTCTGCGGTTTTTTGTGTAGGTTAGGCATCTTGTTTTATTTGGAATTTGATTTTATTTTATTATTATTATTATTATATAAAATATTCTATAAATATATTTTTTGTTTTCTTTTTTTGGGATTTGTTTTCTTTTTTCTTCAAAAAGGGTGTTACTAATATTGCACGATTTTTATGAAACAAAACAACACAGCCGTAGTGATATTAGGAGCGAGGCGCTAAAGCACCAGTTCAATGCTGCAGTTTTTAGTCGGATGTACGAACCTACAGTGTCCAGCTGGGCGGGGCGAGGGGGGCGGGGGGCGCGGGGGGGGTGAGGGGGAGGGGAGGGGGGGGGGGGGTGGGGCAGCGTGACACGTCTAACTTATTCTGACCGGACAACGATGTCGATGCATGGGCGCTAAAACGAGCGAAGAATGAATCATGTTATAGGAAACAAAATACTGAAATGTAATATCGACACAAATATACATCACACAGAAATAAATTTAAGAAAAAAAAAAAATAGAAATTGAAGAAAAAAGTTTAAAATAAATTATAGCTAATATATTGTGTTCGGCTAGTCTGCTTTTTCTTTTTGTTGTAAAGATAATTTTTCTGTTGTTTTTGGAGAATGATATACAATTTGTGTATATTTTCATAAATAAAGTATGCACTGATATGTTATTACAAATTCTATACTGCTTTTACAAAAAAAAGTGTTTGTTATTGTACCAAAGTATCCATTGGTCCCCTCTTCCCCTCCCCCTTTTTGCGTATGTTTTACCGTATTTTATATATTAAATAGACAAGTTGACCTACACAGAGGCCCGGCTTTGTGTCTTTATTGAGACTTTCTGTCATCTGCTCTGTTCTGTTGTTGCGCTGAGGTTGATGCAGTACCGTGTTTTTACCACCAGATGGCACCCTAGTGTTTTGTTACAGTGGCTCTGCAGTGCCTGATGCAGAACGCAGTGTCATTTGTGATCCTGAAGGAAGTTCCGTCTGCAAGGCCAGTGCAGAAAACACACAGTGTCTGCTGCACCTCCAAAACATCAACTACTCAGGAACTAACACAAACAGCCTGCTTCTTGGTCTGAAGTCAAAACCATTTTGAGTTTATGCAGTGAGTTTGAAAGAGTTTGATCAGCCCGAGAGGTTTGAGATTTTACTCAAACTGTAGAGGAGCATGTGACCCTTCAGTTGATGTTACAACATGAAAAGTACCAATTCAGAGTTACAAGACAAGCGTTCCTGACTCCTCTTCCATTGTGTATTTTAAAGGGAAATTGATTTATAATACAATCACAAGAGAATATGAGAAAGGTGAGTTCTGACAGTGAATATACAGTTTGATGGTGCTTCATTTATTGACCCTCAATCATAAAAGATCTGTCACTTCCTGTGTGGAGGAGAAGATTTCCTGCCAGCGACCAAATGAGTGACTAATGAGATAATTTCTGCCTCTGAGAAATGACAGTATAGCTAAAACTCCCAAAAGAGAAGAGGGTGGAGGAAGGGGAGTGGGTGGGGTGGGGTGGGGTGATGGATTTGGACCCCCCCCCCCCCCCTCCCCATCCCATCCTCTCTCCACCGCCCTGTCAGCTGCGGCAGTCAGCTGGTTTGTCCGGAGCAGCCGGTCAGCTCATGTCTCAGACAGACTCTCTCTCCTGGATCAACAGGCCGCTAAGAATAAACAGACAGACAGACGGTTCAGTCAGCTGTCTGTCTGTCTCTCTGTCTCTCTGTCTCTCTGTCTGTCTGCCTCTCTGTCTGTCTCTCTGTCTGTCTGCCTCTCTGTCTGTCTGCCTCTCTGTCTGTCTGTCTGCCTCTCTGTCTGCCTCTCTGTCTGTCTCTCTGTCTGTCTGCCTCTCTGTCTGTCTCTGTCTGTCTGCCTCTCTGTCTGTCTCTGTCTGTCTGTCTGCCTCTCTGTCTCTCTGTCTGTCTGCCTGTCTGTCTCTCTGTCTGTCTGTCTGCCTCTCTGTCTGTCTGTCTGTCTGTCTGTCTGTCTGTCTGTCTGTCTGTCTGTCTGCCTCTCTGTCTGTCTCTCTGCCTGTCTGTCTCTCTGCCTGTCTGTCTGTCTGTCTGTCTGTCTGCGTCTGTGCAAACAGAAATCCTCCAGAGTGAGGACATGGTGGCCATTCCTCTCCTTTAAAGGCCTAGTGTAGGGTTAGGGAGTTGGGTTAAGATTAGGATTAGGATTATCTTTAGGTTTAGGTTAGGGAATAAATGTAGTCAGTGAAAGTTCTCAGAATAGTAATACAAATGTGTGTGAGAGAGAGAGGATTTCCTTTGCCTTTCTCTCAAGTGTGAAGTGTGTGTTAGTGTGTACTCAAGAAAGAACTGTAGTCCTTGTACTAATCTTTAAATTTGAAGTATGCATGTGTTTGTCTTATTGCAGGTGTGTGTGTGTGTGTGAGAGAGAGAGAGAGAGAGGGGTGGAGGATAGGATGTTAACCATTTTAGTAATCTTTGTGTGTGTGAATGAGGAAGACTTGTAGTCATTTTACTAATCTTTGCCTTAAATTTGAATTATGCATGTGTGTGTTTTATTGCAGGTGTGTGTGTGTGTGTGAGAGAGAGAGAGAGAGAGGTTTCAGTACACACACTATTTTCTTCCATCTTCATCTTTCACTTCCTCTCTGCTGTGCAGAGTGTGTTCCTGCAGGCTGGGTGTGTCCTGTCTGCCGCCGCTCACATAACTCAATTTCCAGCCGCTGATTAGATTACTGTGTGGGCATCTGGTGGCCGACACCCCCCAACACACACACACACACACACACACACACACACACACACCGGCAGGAGAACTAATCCACCTCGCTTCTGTTTACCCAACGTTTCCATCTGAATCTCACTGATATGGATGAGGGTCTTTATTAAAACAGACGAGTGTCACAGCCTTTCTAAATGTTCCTCACATGGAGGATCAGGGTTTGATTTTTCCCAGAATCCCATTCAGTCTGGATCCCTTTACAGACCTGCACACTTACAAATAAAAGCTCTAGCCGGACACATGTGGAGTTCTTTCACTAGAACTAGAATTCCACTAGAGCCCAACTAGTTGGAGCCGCTTTTGAGGGTTAAACCTGGAAAACCCTCAGAGGGATTCACCTAGAACCCTTACTGAAAGGTTCCACAAAGAACCCTCACATGTTCTTGAGGTTCTATCAAGAGCTATTCCTATAGAGGTTCTGCACAGGGGTGTCACATAGAACCTTTCAGTCAGTCAATCAATCCAACTTTATTTATATAGCACCTTTCATGCAAGATTGAAGTATACAAGTATAAAAAGAAAATAAAATAGATACAAATTTAATCAAAATCCCTTTACCTTAAAAACATAGCCAAAGTCAAGGACGTTATGACAAAACAAGATTTGGAAAAGCTGATTCATGCTTTTATCTCCAGCAAAATTGATTACTACGATGGACTTCTGACAGGACTTCCTAAAAAGACCATCAGGCACCTGCAACTTATTCAAAATTCAGCCGCAAGAGTTCTGACCAAAACCAAAAGGACAGCCCACATCACCCCAGTCCTTAAATCTCTACACTGGTTGCCAGTAAGCCACAGAATTGATTTTAAAGTTTTATCACTTACTTATAAATCAGTCTTTAAATCCAGACTGAAAACCTTACTGTTCATTGTCATTGTCTTACAAAGAGCCTCTGAGGAACCTTTCCAATAAAAACAGGGGTTCTTCAGATGTAAACAGTTCTAGGTAGACCCCCATCCCCTTTTCCGCTCCGAGTGAAGCCTGATTTTACTGAACATGAACATGAGACTGTGTCATATTGATAGAGATGAGACAGCGACACTCCCTCTCTGTCTTTATCAAAATAGACGAGTGTGAGCTCAAACATCCGGGTCACGCACTTTCCAAATCTTCTTCTCGTGGAGGATTAGGGTTTTATTTTTTATTCACAAGTCATTCCTGAAACCTCATTCATCCCAGATCAGTTCCCCGGCCTCGCCTGTCATTAGTGGATTGCACATGGCAGAGCAACCTCTGCTCTGTTCTAATGGAGGTCGGCGGCCGGTCGCTGACGATTATGTCTGTTGTGGCTGCAGACGGGATTTGACGGTGTGGTGATACAGATAAATGCCTTATAGCCTACACACAGATGGAGAGAGTACTCCAGTAAAAGTACAGTTACTTCCACAAAATATTACCTGAGAAGAAGTAAAATTACTGGTGTAAAAATCTAAGGGAAAAGTACCTTGTTTAAGTTGTAATTAGAGTAAAAGTTAGTAAAAAATTACAAATATAAATCATATAATAATACAGTTTTGTTTAATTTTGTTAAAGTTTATTTTTGTTTATTTTTGTTTCATTTAAATGTAAAAAAAAAAAAGGTATAAAATAATAATAAAATTAAACAAAATAAAAAAGTTACAAATACAAAATTAGAGTAAAATTTACTGAGTTACTTTACAAAACAGATATTGTTTCATACAATCTTTCCCAAATAGGACAAGAGGAGAGAGTTCAAACTAGCTTCTTTCAGTAAAAAAAAAAAAATCACAGTATAAAGTGCATTAACAAAGAAAAGAATGAATCAACACAATTCATTCAACAATACTATGACCATCCAGTTTCTGATGCAATGCTAATAGAGAGGCTGCAAATATCTGTAGCCTACTCTGTAATGGATACAATTTAAAATGTAGTGATGCACAATACCTCAATCAAAACATACTGAAGTAAAAGTAAAATGACTGACTTTGAAAAATACTCAAAAAAAAGCACTAGTACACAAAAAAAGCTGCTCAGTTACAGTAACGAGAGAAATCCACCCTCGCTGACATGTGAGGATGATTCACACATAATTGATGTGTGAGTGATGCAGGACTGCGGGCGGATCCTGACAGATGGAGCCATGACTGCAGCCAGTCATCTCTTCTGAAAGGCGTTTGTCTGAACTGCATCCATAAGAGCTTGTGTGTGTGTGTGTGTGTGTGTGTGTGTGTGTGTGTGCGCATTTACATTTCAACTAATGCTCTTAATCCACAGCGATTTACAATGAGTGCAACAGTGGAATAAGCTCCAGTTCCTAGATTACCAACATCAAAAGCAACTAACAATAAGGAGGTCAAAGGTCAGAGTGTCGTGCCCTGACAGCAGATGTGACAAATATCTGTGTGCCCTTAAAATGGCCATGACTCAACCTGTTAACAATTGAGAGCAAGCTGGGAACAGATGAGACAGATTAGCCCAAAATGACTCAGAGGGTCTAAATGAGGACAAATGGGATCGCAAAAGAAGATTCAAAATGTTTCACAGTCACAATTTTAAGTCATAATATGACTAGTAAGTATCAGGTTGCTGAATGGCAGTGAGTGCAACAAAGTGAGCAGCCATGGCGCACACGCTAAGGAGATTTCTGCATTCAAAAACACAGGAGCGGGCCGAGGCTGTGTGTTTTTGTTGTTTGAAGGCCCTCCTACCACACCAAGGTCCCTTCAAAAATCTGGCAATTTGTTTTTGACTTAATTATCGCCAAAAAACACTCATCTGAACATATAATTTGAGACTTTATTAGCAATCGGTAGGATGTTCTGGTAAATTTGGCATGTATATAATCCTCCAAATTTTAACGGACAGCCCATTTATGTGCCAAGGAAGTGGAGTTACTTCACACACAGAATAGCGACTCCATACCTTCGATATGCTCCAGAAATCCACAGACAGCAGGAGTCGTGGTGATGTCAGGATTCTGATCACATCCACTGAAACAAAAAAATCTGCTCGGTAAATCGGTAAAACAGTCCAACCTGCCCACCGTGCTGATGATGGTCTCGCTCTGCGGTGGGCAGAGTGTTGTTGCCATGACAATGCTGAACGATAGAGGCCAGCATTGGACCAGAAATTACACATAGACCCTTTAAGAAACTTGTCACCTGATGTACTTGTCACCAAAGTGTTTTAGTGAAAGCAGGGAAGCAGGTGTTTTTCTGTCCGGGTAGAAACAATTTTCCTTTTTTTAGTAATTTAATGATAAAAATGGATGAAAACTTTGACTTAAGACCTGCTTCTGTTTTGTCAGAAGTTTGCTCTCGACATCACATTGAGTCGGTGAAGCCTTTACAGCTGCTTAGCTTGAAGACTTTGCTGCAAAACAGTGATGTTTCAGTTCAGCTCTGCAGCTCCTCCATCCTCCACAGCAATGACATGAGGAGTAAATCAATGAAGAAGACGGGATAATGGATGGCAGATGGCTATCAGAGGAGAGTGCGCACACTCCCACAAAGAGCTGGGAGAGGTTTATGTCCCTCCTGACACACACACACACACACACACAAACACTCCTCCCCCATGTTAATAAACAGTAGCCTATAGCCACTGGTCACAGCTGGACCATAAGAGCACGTTCACACCAAACACGCTATGCACGGTTTATTCAAACTCTGCAGTGTTTCCTCTTTTAGTTGGATTATTTTTTTGTCCAGGTGAGAACAATGACCTTTGCACCAAATAACAGAGAGTCACAGTATAGAGTCTCAGTCCTCTAACAAGAGAACGGTGGTCCGTTTCTTTAGGAGTGAGAACGTAATCCAACCAACTACATGAAACCAATCAAAAACACAAAGGTTCTAAGCATGAGGAGCTGGTAACCAGCAGTTGCTCATGCTTGGAAAGTCTAGCATTACAAAATGAAGTCTGGACTGATGCTCATAATCAGTGGTTTCTTTGTGTGGGAAATTACAGCAAAGAGTGCAAACAAGTCCATCATGCTTAGCTAAAGTTACAGGAACTGGAATCAGATTTGAAGATGCTACATCTTTAATCAGTATTTTTATCTATATCTAATTCTGTGCTGCTGCGATGACCTAATTTCCTCTCTGGGGATCAATAGCATTCATCTTATCACAACTACTGGTTATCTAGTGAGAGTCCTGGGCAGGAGAGCGCTGTTGGTGGGCAGAATAAGAACATGCCAGACAGCTGCCGTCATGCCATTCCAGCACAACCGTCTGCGGTTTCCTTCCTCACTTCATCTCTCATTGGGCGGATTTGGGCAGCGAGGAGGCGAGCGGCCACTAAAATAGCCGTCATTGTTCAGTAAACTGACTAATGAATGACAAAATGGGGGGGGGGGGGGAGGACCGGGGGGGGAGGGCCGCGAAGCGGGACGAGGAGGAGAGGAGGTGAGGTCACCCATTGTTCCCTGGTTCAGACTCTTTCCTTGGCCTTCCCATGGGACGGTTTTTTGCTGTGCAGGGCCCCGGTGCCGCTTTGTTAGCCTGCCTGATTTGAGGTCAGCGAAACTGGGATGCAGCCAAGTCCACACACACACACACACACACACACACACACACACACACACACACATACACACACACACACACACACACACACACACAGCCTGTGGGTCTTCCTCAATGCAAACCCCAGAGGAAACAGAGATGGATGTTGCTGGAGGCAGCAAGCAGCTGGTTTCTTGACCTTGTCTTAAGGACGCAACTGTATTGTGAGTTAAAGGAAAGGTTCAGAGTTTTATTGATCACTAACAAAGCCCCCTCTTAAAGGAAAGGTTCTGAATTTCAGAATCCTGTCCTATTGATCACATCACTCTTATCTACTAATTAAACTAAACCAAGTCTCTTCATAGGGCATTGAAAAACTTTTCAAAAGTAGTATTTGTTATTGACAAAGTGGCAACAGCCTCCTCCTAGTATTTGTTAGCAATGGTAGTGCAAAATCCAGTTGTACTAATTGTAAGAATAAGTAATAGAACTACATGAAAGGTCTTGTATGAGACTGACAGTAATGGCTTCATACCTCATTGACTTGCCAACAAATTCCATTGCTAACAAATGCTAACAGGAGGCTAGTGCCAATTCGTCAGAAATGAAAACTCTGGCAGGAAAATGTTATGTTTAGTAGGGTCTGAAGGAGTTTCACACAGCTTTCCATCAGACAACTATAATCTGAAATGGTTTTATTCACAATGATAATGATGATGATAATCTTTTATGCTGACCACAGGGAATCTTCAGCAATCTATTTGCACCTACATGAGTTCTGTCAGTATTGTGAGGGCTATGGTGCAGAAATCAGTTCCACTGTGCAAGCAAACAAGACAAGAAATAAGTAAAAAGTAAAAAAAATAATGACACACCGAGTATATCTTGAATCTACAGTTTATTCTGAACCAAAATGGTACCAAGGCAGAATGAAACTTTACTGATGAAAATGAAGTCAGATCAATTTGATCCCTACATACCAAGCAAATAAACATAACACGGTTTGCAAATCCAAATGGCTACATGTTGTTATCTTTATTTAACATAAATAACCTTTTAAAACAATTCTTTCTACATACGTGTAAAACATGCACAAAGAAATTAGTTAATTGTAGTGTAGTGAAATGGGCTAACTCACTACTAGAACAACTAGCTGTCTTTTGTATACACTGTGAAATAGCAGCTCCTACAGGGAATACTATCCTTCTAGTTTCATTGATTTCAGTACAATCAGATTAGGCAGCAATCAATGAATGCTTTGACTTTCAAATGTCACCCTTTGTTCTGTCATCATGCTATTCCCTCATGCAGCAATTTCAAACCTTCTTCCGTAACGTGCGCACCAACAACGAACAGTTAGAACAATTAGGACGCAAGAATAGGACATGGTTAGTCAAATATGCCAGTGTAAGGAAACAGGGCAAGTGCTCAGTGTCTTTAGATAGAATTGGCACACTGGTGGTTAGCGTCACTGGGGTGTGCACCAAGGCACAACTTTGGTTTTCATAACGGATGCATTACGCAGCAAAAGTTAATTTTCATCTCACTAATACTGATAATGTGTTCAACTCTTTTTTATTTACTCTAACTGTTGATTTCTCACTATTTTGTATACCTATTCCTCCCCAGATGACCAGGATTCACCCTCATCTTCAGAATCCTCAGAATGGTCCAACTCCTCCTCATCGACATTTCTACGAAACTGCTTCACCTCTGAAGGCCTCTGTTCCTCCGCTTCCTTAGCGACCGCAGCCTTAGATGAGTCAATATCCATCCTGGAGTTCCCATTTGCCACATTCGGGTTTTCCAAATTCCCCCAAACTAGGCTGTCACCAAAGCCTAGATTCTGATTGGATTGCTCAGCTGCTTCGTTATAGGAATCATCCGGTTGATAGGTGGCACCTGTCTCCAAGGAGGAACCCCAGAAGTCATTGTTTACACCAGAGCTGAAGAAGCCATGGAGGTCCTTGTCTTTGCCATTTGTTTTCAGAGGTTCTGCTGAGTCCTTCACCAGAAATATGTCTTCCTCGGCCGGTATGCTGTCAGGGGAAATCTCGGGGGACTCCTCATTCTGTGTCATAGCACCTTGATGAGTGCTACCTTCATCATGGAAATAGCTTTGAGTTGATTCAGGTGCATTATCACATATTTGATCATCTTCATTCTGACCTCTGGTTTCAAAGTCTTCACTTGGGTTCTCTAGGACTTCCCATTCAGCTGTTTCTGGAACTTCAGGAAATGCCTCACAGTCTGCAACTTCCTCCACTGAACGTTCAAGAGATGCACCGGATTCTTCCACAGATACAGCCTCCTGATCTGCTGTTACATGTATTGTGGAGATCGGCTGAGAGCATTGGCTCGCATTGGGCGACTCATCCTCAGAGCTGTTGGATTCTTCCATATCTGAGTTATTCATGTTGATCTGACTCTCAGGCCTGCTGTTGAGGTCACTACAGACAGAGTGATCTTCTGTTACGTCAGCATGAGTCACCATTGACAGATTTGGTTCCTCTTCTTCCTCCCTTTTCTCTGGAGCACCCATAGTTCCTTGGTCTTTATGCTGGACCTCTTCTTCAGCCAAGGCATTTGTGTGAAGCATTTCTACTGAACTATCACTGAAATATGGGTGCTCATAAGGCTGATCGATAACTGTAGTGGAAGATGTAAGTTTGTGGTGTGCTGTCACTTCAGGCTCTGCACAGGAGAACATGTCCTCTCTTCTTTTGTCAGCCTCTTCTTCCTCTTCCTCTTCTTCCTGCAGATTTAGCACTGCCTCGCTCTCATTGGCCTGCTGCTGTGTAAAGTGTGCACTGTAAGTGGCTGTGGATAAACTTTCTAGCTCCTGTTCCACAAGCCTGTCCACGCTCTCTAACTCCTCGTCATAATCTACATCTGAGAATACCACGGGTTCCACCGGTTTGGTAAGTTCTTCCATTTCTTCATCGGAATGCCCCTCACTTATTTTCGTGATCATTTCAACTTCTGCACTTTTCTCATCATTCTCCAGTGTAGCATGCTCACTTATATCCCTATCATGGCCAACATCCCTGTCCTCAATATGAGTATATCCCAGATCATACTCCTCATCCAATGCTTCCCCTTCAGCTTCTTCGCACAGATCCTCCATAGTTCCAAATTTCTTTGACTTGCTTTCACTCCAAATGCCACTTCCTGTGTCTCCAACCTTCTTGTCCTCTTCACCCTCACTGGACTCGCTCTCATCCATGTGCGACGCCTGGGTGTTGGCATCAGTCTCGTCACTCTTGTATCGAATCAGAGGTCGAGTGTCAGCGAGTGTGTTATCCTGAGCATAGCTGTCACTTTCCAGCTCGGTCCTCCATGACACTGAGACATTTTGAGAGTCTTCCTCTTCGTCGTTTTCTTCTCCATCTTTGTCAGGGATCTGTACATGCTCCTGGTCTGAAAGAGCATGCTGCCCATTGCCTTCTAATTTTGTGTCCATCAGTGAAGAGGTCATGTTGTCGTCATGCAGTACTACAGACGCAACTTCTTCCCTAATTTCTTTCTCTTCACACTCTGGTTCTCTTGCTGATATGTCTTCCTCTGGTTCAGCATGTTGGGTTTTAGTTTCATCCTTTTTCATGCCATCATCTTTCTTCAGGTCAACCTTTTTTTCTATCACACTGTCCCACGTATCCATCTCTTCTCCATCAGGGTACAACTTATCCTCAAACTCTTTCTCATTTGTTCTTGCCATGGAACCCCTTATTTGCTGGCTTATCACCCCTGCAACATCATTAGAGATATTTTCCTCTTGACTGAACTCTGCCAGTTGGTCAAACATACTTTCTTCGGGCTCACACTCAGAAGCTGGACTGCTTGTGCCAGACTCAAGCGTTGGTTCAAGCACTGCCTCAGTTTCAGAATCTGAGGTTTCTTCTTGTACATGCTCTGCTTCTTTGCCCATTATCATCAATTCCTTCTCCACCCATGCATCAGTTGGAGCATGTGGCTCATGCATCTCTTCTTTTTTAGCAGGCTCTTCAAAAGGCACATCCTTACCAGATTCATCTGAGAAACCAAAGGGCTCTTCTGTCATTTGGACTTGGTGTGATGTGAGGTTCCCTGCGGTATATTGATGCTGCCTAATTTCATTGTTGAAGAGTGGTTCGCAGCTGAGGCCAGACTCAACCTGATAACTAACAGCTGACTCCACAACTGGTCCTTCCTCAGGAGGTCCAGCATCAAGAATGCTACAATTCTCCTCACTTTCCTTTTCCCCTGCAGTTGGTTCCTTATGGCTTGATCCAACCAGAGACTCTGCAAGAGGCTCTTGCTCATTGGGAGGAGAGAGAGGCTCAGCATACGTGACTTCTTCATGAACCTCCTGCGGTCTGAAGTGTTCAACTGTTCCGCTCTGCAGTACTTTTGGGTAAGGTGTTGCCCAAGTTGTTGACTTTGTAGATTTTGCTGTTTCTTGTCCAATCTGATTCTCTGCGTTTTTTCTCCAATACATCTCTGGAGTTTCATTGAGGGTTACAGGTCTTCTAGTCCAGATTGATGTTGTAGTTATCATGGCTGGTTTGGATCTGCTTCTTACACTATGGACAGATGAGAGGGGAGTGGTCTTGTGGCTAGTAGACAGCTGGGTCTGGTAATTCTTTCTAACCCCTTGAGGACATGAAACTGCATCTGTGGATGACATGTGGAGAGCTCATGAATATACAATAAACCTATCTACTGTACAAATAACACCCTGCATTGATATCTCCTGAAAACTACTACATTGTATTGAGTTCAGTGCCTCCACCGATATCTGACTAGTATTTCAAAGCATCTCCAGTTATCTTAACATGACAGAGATACTGCAAACCGCTTCCCAAAGGCATTATTAGAATACATGTTCTCAATGGAGGTTAGACACTAATGGGGAGGTATTGATTATCACTTCCTTTCCCCATGGTCTAAGTTACCGGAAAGCACAGCCATATGGCTCAATAACCTTTGGGGACCATCTTAGGTGGCTTGCATTACCGTACCCAAAGTGCCGAGCTCAGCCCCCTTAGCCAAGACCTCCCCTCCCCACTTAGACTAATGTGATTACAAACTGTACCAAGACAAGTCTGCCACATTGAGGAGCTTCTTATGAGTGAAATTACACAGTTACAAAGGGGGATTATTAATACAGGGAGAGTGGAAATAAGGGAGAAGATCGATGTGACATATTGTGATCCTGAACACTACAGCGATGAAGTCACTATGACATATCGGTTATTTATGTTGTTTAGTTTAATTACCTGTGATGTAGATGTTTCTTGGCTGATTTACTGAAGAGATGTCTCCCCTGAGGCTTTCGTTGTCCAGTAAAGCTCTGCAAAGAGAGATGAGAAGAGAAATTGTTTTTTTCATGTTCTCAAGTTGCACATCTCTTACACAGTACTACGAATATTGTTACATTTGGGATTTGGAAGAGCTGTGAATGGGGGAATGCCAACATGATGCTGCACACAGAGCAGTGGGTGGGAAGAGGAGTGAGGAGCAACTTTTGTTGCTCTTGAGCTGCAGCAGCAGACTGAGGCCTCTTGTTATGCTAATGGGGGAATGGCATTGCCATTGAGGAACCATCTGCAGGGCACAAACCTCTGCATCAATTCCTCTCACACACACACACACACAATCATGCACGCACATACACACAGTGACAGCTGATATTATGAATAGCCCATGCAGCACTAATGCCACTGTTTGCTTTCACAGATGTGGACAACACCAATGCCCATTCCAATACACACTTAGCGCATAGCTGCATAGCAGCTAATTATAGCAAATTAACTAATTTTCTGTGTCGTTTTTGTATCTTGATATCTTGTATCTTGAAAAAACAACAACATAACAATACAATACATCCAGATCTAACAGCCTGATGCGTAGTGAATGACATTGAAGTTTGTCCTCTAGGTTCTCCCACTCCCCACCCGCCCCCCCATACTCCTGTTACTCTAGACTCCCATAGCTCATAAATCGGTGACTACTCGCTGAAGGGTGAGGGTCAATATTTTGAGGAGGGGAGAAAAGGAGAAAGGAGACGCCACTATAGAGCTCCATAATGGATACGTTACTCTGCCCAAGACAGCAGAGGCTGTGTTTTCAGTGGGACGACCTTTTGTCCAGACGGCTGTGGCCTCTTGGACGAAGACCGCGGACAGCTCTATTTCATCAGCGTCTCTCTCTGGGGGAAGGGCGGTGTCCAGCTTGTTAGTGAGAAGCAGTGTTTGAATGGGTTAAACTAATCGTGTAAATCAAGTGTTGACATGGTAGTAATGATAGCTCAACTGGATGCGTTGTGTGTTTCTCACAGCTTTTCTTTCGCCGTTTGATAACATTCTCATAGACTGTTCACTTTGCAGCTGAAAGTGTCCCGATTCTGATTTTTTCCCCCTCAAATGTGACACAGATGTGATGTTTTCTAATCAATGTGGACAACAAAATTGAATTTGTTGAATTTTGTCAATTCCAATCCGGACAAAGGAAATATTTCCTTTAATATTAAGGACATTTTAAGGACTGCTTTTCTGTCCAGCACCTAGTACTAGATTGGATGTGTGTGCTTTTGTGTACCTTTACTCAATTTGTTACAGTTGCCATGACAACAAGTAAATCATTCAGTTGTCATTCAACTGAGACAATAGTCATATTTTTGGCTCCACGTCAGCTTGGCTGAGCAGCATTAGCATGGAGGAAACAAGACTCAACAATGGAAAGAGAGCAAAATAGCCGACTTGTTTGGAATTTAGGGAGACGCCTCAATTCAGTCAAAACTTTAAAGCTCATACTGAACTGTGTTCGAAACGAGTTACAAAAACGGATGTGACACCTTTTGTTATTGTTACTTTGCGCACTCATGTCTTTTCATCGGTCAGTTCATGTTGGTATCAGATATGGGTTACCAAAAAAAAAAATCTGACATGAACAACAATTCAGAATTGAGTGTGAAGGCCTGCAGTGTGAACATAACCATAAACTAACTTGAGTTCATATTTTTGTTCATATTAGCAATAAAACATTGAAAAAAAAAAAAACTCAGGATGTTTGGAAAATACTTTAGGAAAATACTTTAGTTAGTACACTGACATTCTGAGTGACAGGGCTTCCAACAAACATCAAAAATATGTGGGAGCTGCGTTTCCCTTTTAGGATGTTCAAACAAACATTAAATGCAGCATTCGTCACATACCTGTCTGACATCAAACAGGCTGCTTCCTTAGATCAACCTGGCAAAGTCTCAATATTTCTACATCACTCTGTGAAGCCAAACTTTCTCCTTTTACACAGCAACCTGACATTAAAGCTATAAACTGACACTCCAGAAAAGGCATCCTATCATATCAAAGTCAACACAAAGGCTGACTTCTCCAACACAAAACTTTTCTCTGCACACTGTATGTGGGAGGCAGCACTCCTTAGGCTTCTGCTGAACTGTTATATGTTGAGTCTGCTATTTAATTTCAAACCTGTCTGTCTGAAATATCCAATGATCCAACAATAAGCATACTCTAAAAGAGATTTTTGGCCCATTTATTAATCACAAAATCATTTGATACAAATCTGATAGCAAGATATAACTATACCGTATATTTCTGATATATTTCTTTCTTGGCAAATGGAAGCATTGTGTGCGCAGAAAAACATTTACTGTGAACTTGACCTTTGACTTGACTATTGCACAGGGATACTATATACCTCAGGAATATATCCACGGAACTATCCGAATTGCATTTATTATTTGCATTTATTTCATTATTTCTCTATCTCTGTTGTCTCTATTGTTGTATATTATGTTCACTGCCTTTATTCTATGTTAGTAGCTATTTCCTTTATCTTATCTTATACATCAATGGGATCCTGCCCAGATATAACGCAATGACACATGAGTGATGCAATTACATGCAATGCTAAGTGGTTAACATGTTGCAAGTCTCCACTTTCTGCTTCTCCAAACTGAAGAACTGATGAATCAATGATTTAATGTTTAGAGCAAATAAAGAGTTTCATTTCAAAATGTTGCATACACGATTTAAAAAAAAATAAATAAATAAAAAAAATACAACTACTCAAAACTACAACTTCTAAAATGAAACCATTGTGGGTTACTATTAAAGTTAGGGTTGAATATCATATTAAGATATTTTACTATAGAATCATCTGTGTTTTTGAAATTTTGACTGATGCATTTCAGGTAGCTCAGTTTTTCCAAAATCCATATATATTGATAGTTTTGGAATGAAACCTTCCAAATATTTGTCAGTATTGATTGGTGACTGAATCCTGAATCCATATATGTAATTCTAAATGTAGAGAGGACAAAGATGGTGCCTGGCCTTGTATCTTGGAATATGCGATCTGCTCACTCGTTGTTATTATCATCATTTCACCCTTTTATCTGTATTTATGTCCTTGATTTTCTGCAAAGCCTTTTGTGACAAACCTGTATATTAAAGGCGCTCTATAAATGGGTTTTGCTGGATGTGTACCAGCAGCTGACGGTTTGCTGTACCTGTAGGTGGCTACCTCCAAGCCCAGAGACATCTTCAGCTGCAGCAGGCCTCGGTTGTCCACGAGGAGACGATCGATCTGCCGGCCCAGCTCCTCCCTCTCCGCCTCCAGACCCGCCAAGTGTTCCTGCCAAAACGGGAAGTCAAACAGGAAAAGGAAGAGGTTAAAAAAAAAAAAAAAAAGGCTTGAAAACATTCTCAGCGTAGGGTGAGACCACATAAACAGTCTAGTTTGTCCTGTTTGCACCATGTACTGTGGGTTACACAAATGTAACTGTTGCTATGGTTAGGAAAACACAACATGTGGTGGAGAGTTGGTCCTATTAAAGCGAAGTAGGGCCAGATTTTACAGGATTTTACTGAGCGTACACTACCAGTCAAAGGTTTGGACACACACATTTTTCTTTATTTTTAATATTTTCCACATTTTAGAATAATAGTAAAGACATCAAAACTGTGAAATAGCACAAATGGAATTATGCAGTGACCAAAAAAAAGTGTCAAACAAATCAAAAGTATCTATGTTGTTTTCGTGGCGGTCAAGTGCCAAACAACCCCCATGTTAAAACTGAGTGGAATATTGCTTTAAGGGCAACTGGTTGGATGTTGCTGAGTTTAACATGTCACTGTGGGTGAATATTAGACTTGCAAATTACTCAGCAGTTCCTGGAAACTTGTTGCTAGTCATATAGGATCACACCAGAGCAGCCAGCATTGTCCTCAGAAATGCTTTATAAGGTTGCTTGACCTTCGCTGTGACCCAGAACTAATCCATCAGCCCCCAACCTATACATGTGCAGTCCGCCAAGCCTTTTCACACCCAAATGTTTTAATTTCATCAGAATATGAAATGAGGAAAGTGAGGGAGGGAGGTCCAGGGGAAACACCCACACTCCTGCAAGCTTCAGCAGGATATTAGGCAGAACATTAAAGGCCTTGTATGTTGGTTAGGGAATGACACATCAAGTAGTACAAAATGTCATGTTGTCATTGTGGTGGGGAAACAAGATCCTCAAGTACTATAAGTGGACTTTGAGGCAAGACCACAGTCTAGAAGGGTTAAACCGAACACATTTGTCTCCTGAGTCTTGCTGAGACAGAGGCATCATTGCATCTGTTCATCAACTGTCCACATGACATCATGCTTTGTCACCGCACTATTCCTGACGGTGTCTATTTGTGCCACATGAAGCTACGACAAAGACATCAAACATTGTGACTGATTGCCCATTTCATGAGCAATAGACGATGACCTTGTTGGGTAGATTTTCACTTGCGGTGGAAGTTAGCCAAGATGCTTTGGATGATTTTTAAATGACAACGCTGTGTGTATTGAGTAAAAGACCCATGCTAGTTTGAAAATCCATCTCCACTATAATGTTTAATAGATTTATATGTGTTATGTTTATTATTAGACCAAAGAAATGTTTTGATACGCACATTCAAGTTTCTAACTGGTGCTGGACAAAAAATGTTCAAAGGTGGAGCATATTTCTGAGTGCAGACCTGTTCTACTAGAGGCAATGTTAAAGCATGGAGCCAATACAATCATAAAATTATATTTACCGTCAAAATGACACCAAAATAAAAAAAACAGAAAACTATCCTATCCCATCAGATACAGAGCCTCTCTTACCTGGAGCTGCTGGATCTCCTGGTTGTGCCTGTCTCTCTGCTGGGCCGCAGTCTTCTCCAGATGCAGCCTGGTGTCCTGAGCCGAGCCAATCTCCTTCTGCAGGGTTTGGAGCTTCAGCTGGCTCTCGCTCTTCTCCTGGCCCACTTGGGCCAAGCGGCTCCTGGCCTGGTTCAGCGACTCCTCCAGCCGAGCCACCTGGCCCTGGTAGGCCTCCGCCGCCTCCTGCCATGCCCTGTTGGCCCTCTGGGAGTACTCCTGCCCCAGCTGGAGGAGGTTGGGCATCTGGTTGTGTGTGGGTGGCATTGCGTGTGTGGAGTGGGTCAGTGTGGCCTCCAAGTGGGCCACATCCTCCTGATGGGTTTGAATCAGGAGCTGGATCTCATTCTCCAGCTGGTTGACCGTCTCCCTCAGCCAGATCTGGGCCCTCTGCTCCTCCTCCATCTCCCTCCTACTCTCCTCCAGCTTCGTCCTGGCCTCCATCTGGGCCTCGGCCTCCCTCTGCCTGTGCAGGCCCAGGGCTCGGAGTTCCTCGGTCAGGCTTCCGACCTCCATCTCTGTCTGGTCCCTCTCCCTCCAGGCTGCATCCACCTCCATTCTCGCCCGGCGCAGCTCTTTCTCCAGGCCCGTCCTGCGCGATGAGGCCCCCTGGTTGCTGCGCCTCAGAGCCTGGATCTCGTTGTGAAGCAGCTCGTTCTCCTCCTCCAGGAGTTTGACCCTGCCCAGGTAGGCCTCCAGGCGCTGGTTCAGGTTCAGCATCTGGTGCTTCTCCTCACCCAGGTGGCCGTGGAGGAAGGGCTGACGCATGCTGTGGAGCTCCATGTCCAAAAAAAAAAGAGAAAAAGACAGAGAGATTTGGCAAACTGAGGCCTCACTCAGAAGTAGACTGATTATGATTTGGGAGCCAACTGTATCTGTGTGTCCAGGGCCTGAGCGAGTGTGTGTGTGTGTGTGTGTGTGTGTGTGTGTGAATGTGTGTGTGTGTGTGTGTGTGTGTTTTGTGTGTGAGTGAAGCTCCAGTGAGGCTCTGTGCCTCTGGTAGTGTGACTGCCAGCAAGAGGCTCCCCTTTCATACTGGAGTTAATGAAGGGGCTGGGCAGGCGGACAGGAGGGGAGGAGGGATGGAGAGGGAGGAGACTGAAGGATGGAGAGGGAGCGGAGGAGGAGGGATAGAGAGACGAGAAAGGAGTAATGGAGATGGAGGGATGAAGAGGGAGGGATGAAAAAGATGGGAAAGGGCGGACAAAGTCAGTGATGTAATTGTCAAGGTTAACTCTTTCACTGCTGGCAAGACTTTGGCTTTAAATGAGGAGGAAGATACACGCTCTTGCTTCAATGCATAATGCATAATTATTATCAAACACCGACATGTCGGCTTGTGCCTTTTTCAAGGTGAATAAACACCTGTGCATAAAGTTGTTCTTTTACAGGGAAACGCACCTGGTAGTAATTAGCGCTTCCTTTATCACATTACCACGCCTCCCTGCACTGCTGGAAGATGCATTACATGAAAATAGTATGGGAATTATGTGCTATTTTAGGAATGTTAAATAGCGATTAAACAAATGAAGCTGGAGTGTGTCTGTGCTCTTTAAAACCAATTCCAGAAACTAATCAACCCTCTGGGTGCTCAAGTACTAAACTATATACAATACAACATCACAGGAGAGTAAAAGGCATGTGCACACTGTGGGGAAAAAATGAGAATTTACACACAGAAAGGTTACCAATAATAAACTAAACTAGAATTTATAACCTCCTCCTCTCCTCTCCTTGTCTCCTCTCCTCTCCTCTCCCCTCTTCTCTTCTCCTCTCCTAATCTCCTCTCCTCTCCTCTCCTCTCTCCTCTCCTTGTCTCCTCTCCTCCTCTCCTCTCCTTGTCTCCTCTCCTCCTCTCCTCTCCTCTCCCCTCTCCGCTGCTCCTCTCTTCCTCTCCTCTCCTCTCCTCTCCTCTCCTCTTCTCTCCTCTCCTCCATGGTGGGACACACAAACACACAAACCGCTCTCCAATTATAGTAGTGGGATGTGAATTAGGAGTCTCAGAACCTGCATTAAGTAGGCCTACTATTTAAAGTACTGGTAGTTCAAAGAAATATAAAAACAAAATCCACTGGAGATAAAATGAAGAGTTCTCTTTTTGTTTGTTTGTTTTTTGGACTTCTTATTACCTGGATGACTGAACTGAATCTACACAGATTGGTGTTACAGTAATGCCTGGGATTGGCACAGTTTGACCTCACCGCCTCCCTCTGGTGGCCGTCTCTCCACACTGCAGCAGCCAAGTGACAGATCACAGACTGACATCAGCTTAACTCTCTGAAATATCAATGGATGGGTAGAAATTTGTCTACATAGATAGATACATATCTCTATCATATGCGTATCAATAATTGTTGATTTGAGAGAAAGACTCCATCATTTGTCTTTTGTTGGCAGCAGGATGGTCTAGCAGCTGGAGAGGCCCTCACCCAGAGGACCGGGGTTCAAGCTGACCGTGACCTCTGACCTCATTAAAGTATCACAAAAGAAAAACAACAATAGGGTTAGACTCATATATCAGTTTTCTGGTATTGGCCTTTCATTAAATCTTCAAACAAATGACAGTCAGTGCTTTTCAAAATAATTGACATCACCCATTGGCTTCTGAAGAGCCGTTTTGCCGCCATGTTGACATTTTTTGGAGTCAGCGCAGCCTAAGTGAGCCTGAGGGTCGTCACAGAGCCGCAGCGCTGCCTGCTATTGGTCCGTAATCGGCGACCTGTCGATCACTGGACAGGAAACCTGTCAATCACTAGGAAAACAATCCCGTTTTATAACCATTATATCCCGTTAATGATGCAATTATTTTGACTATCGCCATACGGACACACAACAGAAGAAATTAAATTAGCTACTGAGACCATAACCTTTATATTTTGAGTGAGAAGTTGGGTTGTGGTCCCATTGACTTGCATGGAGTTGGGCCGGGTTTGGAGCAAGCGCCTAAAACCACGGGTGAATTTTGAAGCCAATAAGGAAATGGCGGCAGGCGGTAATTCCTCTAAAAAAGGACTCCAAACTGCACAACTACAAAAAAAAATGTCAACATGGCAGCAATGGTAAACCCAAACTTTTGGCTTCAAAACGGCCCTTCAAGAAGCCTATGGGTGACATCACACTCACTACGTCCATCGGTAACACTTTACAATAAGGGTCACTAAGTAAAGGGTTAGTTAATGCTTAATAAGCATTAACTAACCCTTAATTAACAGTTAACTAATGTGTCTGGTAATTCGTTACTAATGTATTAATTTATACATTATTTCATTGTCATCTTTATAAACTATTCAATAATGTATAAATTAATACCTTAGTTAGTTATGAACACCATTAGTAAATTACACATTAGTTAACTGTTAATTAAGGATTAGTTAATGCTTATTAAGCATTAACTAACCCTTAACTTAGTGACCCTTATTGTAAAGTGTTACCCGTCGATCTTTTTTTACGGTCTATGGTTTGGAGTTGCCGCCTGCCGCCACTTCCGTATTGGCTCCAAAATTCACCTGAGGTTTTGGCGGCGTGGTTCACACATGTCAAAATGATCCAAACTTAGCAAAAAGGTCCTAAAGTCCAGACCAAACGATGCTGGTGTGAAAGCTGTTTGAGGCTTTTCCACCAAGAATAAAATTCTGGGGGAAACACTGAATAGGCCTACTTCTGTTTTTTGGCATGAAAATAGTTGAATTTAAAGATACTGAATATGGGCACAAAATATCACCTATTGGCATTTTCAATACGAAAATATCAGCATCGGACCACCCTTAAACAACAATTTGCTGGAGCACGTCTGGAGCGCTTCAGCTGTACTGTAACCAGCCGCAAACACAGCTTATTATCATATATCTTATCTGCACTAGCTACAGTATATTAATACTCTGTCTGTCAATAGTCATAGCTATTTGTTACTTTGTGACTCTCACTAATCTGAAGATAACACATGTAGGTGTAAAGTCCACTTCCTCATACAAACAGAGCTTCAGTGAGAAACGACTCAGCATGTGGATCGATGTGTTGCTGCTAAAACACCCACTGATGTGTCAAACATTCTCTCACGGGCTGTTAATGAATGGACACGCTATATTTCATTAGTTTGAAGGTATTTGGCATCTGGTCTGGGCAGGTCACTTTAAAAATGTATTCCATTACAGTAACTAGTTCCCTTATCAAAAGTGTAATCAGTAATGTAATCCAAGGAGTTACCCAAACATACAAAAGTAGTGCATTCTGATTACCTTCAGTTAGTTTCAGATTACTTAACAATATTTTTTTTTAAGTATTCCCAGATGTAATCCTCTAACTTTTCGCAAGTATCTGTAATCAGAATGCTTTATTTTAGGTAATATAACCAAATACAGTTCCATGTTTGTTTTTTTTTGTATTTGTGTTAGAATACAAAACACTGTTGGAAGTATTCCTTTACCACCCAACTGCAGACAATTGAAATATAAATTCTGCAGACAATTGAAATCTGCAGACAACTGAAATATAAATGTGATTTTGAATGGTGTGGAATGTGTTAGATCTCTGGATTGGATGCAGCCTGGACCCCCTCCTGTGTCTCACTTCCTTTCTCCTCTTTCCTACTGTCCCAGAAATGACCTGAGGATGGATCGTCTACTCTTCTATTTCGATTTCTTTTATTTAATATTTACTTAACCAGGCAGTCCCAGTGAGACTGGAGACTTGGCCAAGAAAGCAGCATCAAGACAAACATACAAATTGCAGACACACAACATACCTCAGTGTATGTGAGCAAAAATACAATTAAAATCTCATAACAGAGGATATCAGAGTCAAAAGTTGCTATGTAAGCGCTCATAAAGGCATTAGGTCAGGAGCAGAGCAGCTGAATCTATATGAAGTTTGGCCAAAAAAAGCATAAATATATTGTATGTTAAAATATATATCTTATTGTGTCTATAAAGCCATTTTTATAAGCAGCACTGGGAAACACAAACAGCTCATACTGGTGCATTCTCCTGCTGCAAAAGTGTGAGAACAAGGGGTAGATGTACATTTTTATTTGACTATTATTGAGAAATTCTTACACCAGCCTTAACTTGAAAACCACTCTGTCACCACTGCGGTGAGGTTCATTTGGTTGCTGCTATCGCAACATGAAATGTGTGTTTCCCCATACAGTGAAAAGCAAATATCATTTCAGGTGGCATAATGTCCTCTCTCTTCCTATCTGGACACAAAGCTAACTTTCATAACGTTGCCTTTCATTGTGATCAGAAAGATGTCTATCTTGCCATAAACACACGGCCATATATTTTCAGTGTCAATAATGCAAATGAGTTGCTCTCACAGCCTTAGCAAAAAGGGGAAGTTGGTCATTTCAAAGCCGTGAGTGATAGACTCTACTGAACAGGGGAAACAACCACTTCTCCTGTCAGGCTGGACTGTGGTTATTATTCAGCCGAACTTCTCCAGATAGTTGTCAGACAGACAAGCATCCTGGACAGAAAGTTTGTTTAGTCTGTTATGTTCTGTCTGAGTGATGGAGGAAGAAGTTAATTACGCTTCAGTTGTATTCAAAGCTAACAAAGCTTCGCCACCTAAAGGTAAATTTAATTTTTTTTTATATACATACATAAATCAGGAATGGTGATTCCACTGTTGATATGGATCAAATATCTTTGCTTATGCGATCACAATCATAAGTAGCAAGTTGTAGTAAAGCATTGGGAAGGTTACTTTAAAAATGTAATCCATTAGTAACTATCTGCGTGAACTAATAATGCACTGCAATTGTAAACATTTAGTGACATAATCTGATTATCTGCAGTTACATTTACCACATCAGCCTGTACAGCCGTTATCAAACACTGTTTCAAGATGTAAAATTATTTGTCTTGTCAATATAAATCCCACGGTATTTTCCCTTTAATCCTGTTCTGAATACTAATTTATCACCAAACTAACTGCAGTGTGGCTCCTGGGGTTTTAACTGTAGCGTTACGTTTGTTCAAAATCAAATTGCTGTAAAATCTTACAGGTAATCCGTTACTCCCAAACATACGTCACCCCAACATCTCAGGGTTACATCGATGTATTGGGCCAATATTGGATATCGTCATTCATGTGGTACATCTCTGATCTGATGGAAGTTCCTCCCTGACCACAGCTACAGGGAAACAAAACCTGCAATGACTTTTCTTTTTGATTTTCCTTTCACGTTTTATTCATTCATTTAATTATTCAATATGTTTTTTTTGTGAAGTACTTCTTCATTTAAAGGCCTAATGTACCTCAGAGTTTCTGAGGTGTGCTGGGTCACTCTGCCTTAAAGAGCAGCTGACACTAAAATCATTTCATCAGTCTGGGTTTCAGTGGAGAGTTTTAGTGTCCCATGGTGGTCTAAATGCTGTTTCAGAGGCTTTTCCACCCTGACAAGAAGACAAATCTGGGGGAAACACTGAATACTTGAATGAATTTCCAACTTTAAACTGCAATAAGCGATTGTAGACCCTGTAACCAATCCTATGTGCTACGTGCAGATTTCCGTGAGACGTCATGATATAAACAAACAGCAACACACACGGACCAGCTGTGTTGTTGTTTTCACCTCTTTCCTAAAGCTTGTTGACAGGTTCGGCCCGAGTCGTAGCTTTTCCTTTTTTTGAAACTAGCTTGTCTCCTCCCTCGCTCGTTTAAAGCGGCGCTCTCCCGCTCCCCTCCCTGAACAAACATTCTGGTAATGGTGGAATCGATGAAGCGAGTGAGTAAATGTTTTCATCTAGTAAACTTGCTACCTGCCTCTTCACTTGTCATTGGGGGACATGTGACCTTCAGTGGGAGAAAAAACTGGCAACCGGCAACATTTCTCCATAGGTACGTTTATTTTAGCCATTAGCCTTTATGCACGGTTTGTCCTAAGGGGCTTCTGTAGCCCAGCAGGTTTGCTGTGTGTGTTTACAGCTGTGTTGTGGTTTCTGTCACCCTCTAGTGGTCGGAAAAAATCACTTAGTGTAACTTTAAAGGCACAGAATATCAGCACAAAATGCTATCAGCAACTTCAGTCTCAACTACTGGTGTATTGGTATTGGCCTTCAAAAACCCATATTGGCCAAATCCTGTACAGTAATAGACCATAAGATTATTTTCTTCTTCCTTTCAGCTAAAAGTGAGGAGGAGACTGTGTACGATGAAGTGAAGGTTCAGGAAAAGACAACAAATCAAACTGCTGACACACCAGGTAAGCTGTACAGTAGAGGAAGGCAGCATTCAGCATTCAGATGTTATTCCTATGTGCCAAAGAGGATAATAATAGTGCTAGTGGGAATAATGTTACTGCTGCTACCACTACTACCACTACTACTACTATACTACTACTACTACTACTACCACTACTACTATTACTACTACTACTACTACTACTACTACCACTACTACTACTATACTACTACTACTACTACTGCTACTACCACCACCATTACTACTACTGCTACTAATAATAATAATAATAATTTGTGCAGAATTTTGATACATTTACAAAATTACAAATGTACATATATAAATGGTGAAATGACTTAGTGCAAATCTGACATTTTGAAGAATAAAACTGAAATAAAGACTATTTTGTTCTCTTTAATGATACATGCAGCATGGAGAGAAAGCTTATGTGGAGACAGGGCCAAACAAGGTCAAACATCTCCTAGACAAAGTGTCTCCTAGACCAGTGATTCTCAACGTGGGGTCCGGGGACCACCGGGGGTCCTTGAGGGGGTTCCAGGGGGTCCCAAGCAAACTGATGGATTGTTAAACTTCAAAATTATTTCATTTACAAGAAACTAACACAATTAGAGAATGTAGAAGAATGACTGTTTTGGTCATAGTTTCTCTGTTATCTCTCTACCTACAATACAGACAGTCATGGGAGTCTGGAACAAATCATATCTGACAATAAAAATATTCTTATATTTGGGTCTGAGAGACAAAATCTCATCAAATGGGGGTCCGTGGCTCTAATGTGGACTAAATTAGGGTCCTTGATATGAAAAAGGTTGAGAATCACTGTCCTAGACAAGGCAACGTCTCAAGATGGCATCACGATTACAGGAATGTCCTTCTAATTCTGAACCTCTAATTACATGTGGACACATGAAGGAAGAAAGCAGATATCCTGGCCTCAAGCAAAGACACACAATGCAACTTTTTCTCCGCACTTTTACAGCAAGATGAGGCTTATTTTATTTTACAGTGGTGGCAATCGTTCTAAATGTGAAAACGGACTGTACTGAGATGTTTTACTTAAGTGAAAGTAGCAATACAACAATGTAAAGATACTCCATTACAAGTAAAAGTCCTGCATTCAAAATCTTACTTAAGTAAAAGTACATAAGTATTGGCAGCAAAATGTACTTAGAGTATCAAAGTAAACGTACTCATTATACAAAACAAAATTTAGAGAGTTATATTTTTCATAAATGATTGGAATATTAATACTGATTCATTGACATACATGTACATGTAAGCAGCATTTTAAAGTTGTCAACGTGAAGCTAATCTTAACAATTTAGCTATACTTTTGGGTAGTCTAATCTATAACAATGCTATTTTATAGTTATTTTATAAAGATGATCAAATGTTTTAAATATAAAATATTGATCTGAAAAGTAACTATAGCTGTGAAATAAATGTAATGGAGTAAAAAGTACAATATTTCCCTCTAAAATGTAGTGGAGTATAAGTGCAAAGTAGCATAAAATGGAAATACTCAAGTAAAGTATAAATACCTCAAAATTGTACTTAAGTACAGTACTTGAGTAAATGTACTTAGCTACTTTCCACCACTGTCGGTCAGTAATACAAATTGAGCTTTCAGGCCAAATGAAAATCATATTACTGAAATAAAGACGTATCTACAGTACCTTTAAGGTTATATTTCTGTCAAAATTAATTAGAAAAATCATTTTCTGGAGATACTACAGTTTTTATTACATGTTTACAAATTATGTCATGTTCAAAGTTTTTTTTTTGTCTTCTCAAAGAGTTTTTCAGGTTCATATTGAACAGTCATAGACCATAAGAGACAGGGAGACAATTGCTTGATATAGTGTGATAAAAAGTCACTCATCAATAAACAAACATATTTATACAGGCGTATAATTTCATATGTAAATTGAGCAATGGAAATATTTCATAAGTAAATTAATCTAATTGCAGTGGGCATAAATGAGTCTACTCTCTCAGGACAGTAGAAAATGGCACTGGCCTTCCTCAATGTCTCGTTTCACAAGTGATAAAGTTATTAAAGTGGTAAATCACAAGATTCTTATTTTTTTTTCTTTTTGTTTTGGTGATATCTTTGTCGCTCAGCCTCACCGTGGTGTTTCTGCACTGCACTTCCCAGAGATCACCTGTCAATCAAACAATGTGGGCGGAGCTTGGATTTTCAGTTGATGCAGTTTGTGTTTCTCTTTTCTCTGTCTGTTCAGCCATGGTGGCTATCGCTGCTCATGCTAACTACCCAGTTCTTCTTCTTCTGTTTATTTCAAACAAACATAAAACGCTTCCTGTGCGTCAGAGGATTTTTCCCAGGAAAGAGCTACCAGACACCGGCTGTTTAGAACAGACAGTGGAAAAGCTTTATGAACTGGATATAGGTTGGATCACTGTTGTAATATCAGTTGGTGATAGCACGTAGCAAAGCGTACATCTCTTGTTACTTTAAAATCACCAAACCCCCTAACCCATCCCCCCATCATCCCTGTCTCTCTCCACTGTAAACTGTCAAATAAATCAGAAATGCCACAAAAATTGTCTTAAATCTGATTGCAAACAACTGAAATAACTGTTTCTGTTCCATTGCTGTTTGCCATCAGGAGTCTTGCCAGACGGGAAGTCGTCCAGCAGTTGTCCTCATGTTCAGGTGGTGGCGTGGTGTTTGGGGATTCTTTGTGTTATCTTGCTGTCGGCCGTCATAGCCCTCTGTGTCTACTGTAAGTACACACGTCTGCTATAATACTGTTGTTCCTTCTTCTGTATAAGCTAATCACTTTGGAGGTAGATCTTAGAGTATAACACAAAAACTAGAATTACACCAGTGTTTTGTTTTAAGGGAACAATTTTCTTATTGTAGTTGCTACAGCAATTCATGAGCGTGAGAGGTTGGTAAGTGATCTGAAAGCAGACAGTGACAACCTGACCAACCGCATCAACAACCTCAGCTCAGCCAATGATGAATTGAGGAAGGATTACAGCAATCTGACAATCCTGATAGGCAACCGGACACATGGCAATGGCATCTTGGAGAGCAGAAACAAGAACCTGACTACAGAAAACCTGCAGCTGAAGACAGAGAAGAGCAACTTAGAGAGACGAATAGAAAACATGACCGGAGAGAGGAATGAGCTCAACTTGACTCGTGCCCAGTGGAGCCTTAATGCCTACTGCCCCAAAGAACGAAACAGTAAGTCATCTTAAAACCAGTTCAGTTTGGTCCAAAAATGAGTCAGTGATAAAGAAATCACAACACAGTAATCATATTTATTAATTTTCCTTTCTTATTTCTCTCAGGGAGACAGTGTAAAGCTTGTCAGCAGGGCTGGATCCACTCTCCCTCCCTGTCCAGCTGCTATGGGATTGTAGACGAAACAAATGATTCTAAACAGAAAACGTGGGAAGAAGCTCGAGAAGACTGCAGAGGAAAGAATTCACATTTGGTTATTATAGGAAGTCTAGAGGAACAGGTAAACAGAACACTATGGGAATGTTAACATGACAGGAACAGGGAGGGAGATTAATATATGTGGGATTTATTAGCAGAGTTAGTTTGGAAAAGCAGCTTCAGAAAATCGTAAAAGAAGTTTGAAAAAGATAAAAAAAAAAGAGTCCTAAACTCACAATGTGTCACTTTCAACCAACATTTCTGTCATTAATCATCATTAATTCTGTGGTCATAAGGAATTCATCTATGCTAATAATTACGGCCGCACCAGTGAAACCAGTGGCTACTGGATTGGCTTGACAGATGCAGCTGGGAGTTGGAAGTGGGTTGATGGAAGCGATCTGACTGAAGAGTAAGACACATTCCTAAACACCATGAATCATAAAATCTGTCACCCATCATCTAACCATCATGTTCTTCCCTCAGCTACTGGATAAAACAACCTGCTGCCAACGCTCACTGTGCCATTTCTCTCAGAAAGACTTCGCCCTATGGATGGAATGCTGTGGACTGTACTGAGAGAAACAGATGGATCTGTGAAATGAAAGCTTTGTCTGTTTAGGCATTGCTGTCAGAACTGATAACGTTATTGTAAAATTGTGCTTTGTATTATGTATTGATTACCTGTAATGCAGTAAACTGTAATTTGAATAGTGTTATTAACATCATTTACAATGCAACCAGTATCAAACATTATTTCTAGATGTGTAGAATGATGATTGTGTCTAGAATCTTACAGCGACTCATTTGTATTCAAACATGATCATGAATAATTATCCTGTGTGTGTGTGTGTGTGTGTGTGTGCGTGTGAGTGTGAGTGTGTGTGAGAGAGAGAGAGAGAGAGATGCATTAATTGCTTACAAATTTGGGGTGAATAATATTGTAAATGTAACTGTTGAGAGTCAGTATTTAGAACAATATAGAAATTGGCCTCAAGGGGGCGCTGAAAGGACAATTCCAGCTTGATTGGAGTTTTTGCTGCATTCTCTTACTGGTTTACATCACTGTCGATCATTTAAGTGCTTTGATCATGTTATGAGATATCTGCCATTTTTCCCTCATCTCAGTTGTTTTTCACAGTAAACATTTTGAAATAAATGCTGTTGAAATATTATGAGTTACTTCCAGAGAAGAAGAGGGCAGCAGCTTTAAGCAGTAATTGTGTAAAATGACTTGTGTATAATTACTTTTTCGTTTTCATGTTAAATGTCATCTGTTTCTTCTCAACTCTTGAATGAGGTCAGGGGACCCCTGGGTGATGTGTAACTGGTTAGGGTGAGGAGGATGTGACACAGGAGAGAGAGAGAGAGAGAGAGAGAGAGAGAGAGAGAGAGAGAGAGAGAGAGAGAGAGAGAGAGAGAGAGAGAGAGAGAGAGAGAGAGAGCTGGGCCTTTTGACAACTCTTGTCACTGTGTTCAACATTTGACCAGGTAAATCTGTCCATCTCTTATCAACGACCTCAGGAACTACAGAGACAATCAAAAATGAAGCAATTGTAATGGCCAGACATACTCAAACTATTCTATCTATCTATCTATCTATCTATCTATCTATCTTCTGATCATTTTATCTGGAAGCTGGTTTTTTTTTTAGTTATATTTGTTCACCAGTGAATAAATCTGCAGCCAGACATTCTTGTTATTGATTCATGTTTTATTTCAACTTACTCCTTGAAAATGAAAGAAAGCTTTCATCAAGTTAGAAAGAACCACATGAGACAGGATCCTCTAACATGTTTGAACAGGATAAGACAGTAACAGGTCCGGCCTCAGTCTGTCTTGGTGTGTCTGCTCCATTTGGACTTCACTACCAGGTTACATACACTGTCAACATCAGCACCAACACAGCTCTGTAGAGAGGGATAGGAGGAATCATTATCAGGGAAATATCATATTGTGTATTTCACAAAGTGGGATTTCATCTCCAAAATTCTAGAAAAGGTGGTCATATAACATAACAGAATATTTTTTATTATCCTTAACTATTTTTTTATCTATCTTTCTTCAGCCCTCGAGGTAGATAAAACTGAGGTTTTAGCAGTTGGAGCAAAGTTGCAGAGAGAATCGGAGTTAACTCCATTATCACAAAATGTTAAATTTGGGTGTTATCATTGACTGTGATCTGAACTTTGAGCCACACATAAGGACTGTTAACTAAAGCTGAATTTTACCACCTGAAGAATATTTCAAAAGTCAAACTGAACTTTTTATTTATTTTTTTACCAAATGACGTATGAACACGACTGCATCTCCAACTGAACACCAGCTCATTTTAACCACTGGAGGGCAAAACTGAGCCAGGCTTATTCAGATAAATACCATAAAAACCAACCAAGCAGCCAAAGCCACGGGTGAAGCCAAGGAAGTGTCTGAAAGCTGCAGTTCCTCTAACGTCGGCTAGGCTCGGCTCCAAAAAGACTCTCAAACCCACCCAACTCCATTCATGTCTATGGGACGACAGCTCAACTTCTCACTCAAAATATAAAGTCAATCATTTTTTTTGACAAGAGGTTATGGTCTCAGTAACTAATTTCACTTTCACACAAAGGCTGGAGTCTAGCTGAGGTCTTTCCATGACAGAGTGTATGATCCAGCAGCGAGTGGATGGCAAACCAGGGATTATAAACTGTGTGCTGATGAGCTGATGGGAAGCAGGTGAGCAGACTGGGGATGAGCTGATTACAGGCAGGTGTGCAGGAAGAGCTTGAGCTGGGAGCCAGGAGAACAAGGGGAGACCACGCCCACACACAACAAGACAGACAGAGAGAGACAGACAAAAGATCACTGGGAACACCGGGAAAAGGAAACACAAGGAAAATACAAGGGCTAGGCAGGGATCATGACAGCATCTCCTATATTTTTTTTTTATGACTTGTTAACTAGCTCTGATGTAAACTTCATTGCATTTTAATGAACAAAATGTGCTATATAAATGAAGTTTGATTGATTGGTTGATTGATACTAAATTCTTACATCAAATCCGTAAAAGCTTACTGTCTTGATTAAATAAATTGATTCTAATCTGACTAATTCTGTGATTAAAAAACAAGAATGGGATTAATGAAGTGATATTACTACAACTACTAATACTATTTCATCATGGTTTATGTGTATTTTCCCAATACTATATACTCAATCAAACAAAACAATCTTCCCAAGTTCATGAGTTCTGTTTGGATTCTGATAATAAAATCTCAAATTGATATTTCAACATTTGTATTTTATTATCTATTTGGTTTTTTTTTTAGAGAAAATTTAGGAAGAGGCTGACATTGACCAGTTGACATTTGCCAGAGAAACCGCTGAACACACTGCAGACTCGAATCACTGAACGACAAGAATCAGAAGGAAAACCTGCATCCACAATAGTGACAACCAACATCCAAGAAAGTCCCCGTACTATTTTTGTCACAGAGTCAAAGAGTCTGGTCAGGACAGGAGAGCATTGAGTAATGTTTGATGTTTATTGACCTCTATCAGCGACCAAGAACTATGTTTACATGGACAGCAATAATTCGACTATTGGCCTTATTCTAAATAAGACAATATTCTGATGAGCTTCCATGTGTTGCCTATAGAACTATTCCATTCATATCCCTGTTTACATGATGTGGAACAAAGTCCGATTAACAGAACAAAGGAGAATCACTGGAGTCACAAGCTACTATCGTTTCCAGCATTTCTGGTGTCAGTCATGTTTTTCCTCTGTAAACAAGTTCCCAACCTCTGGAAGGCAGAGCGAGCGTCGTCAAGCGGTCGGATCGCCGCTCGTGTCGCAAAAAGCCGCAAATCCTCCGATAGAGAGTCCTAGTTGGATTCAGGTGTTTACGGTCTAAAATGCCCTTCAATAATGAGACTAAAATCAGAATACTCCACATGTCTTAATGCAATTCTGCTTACTACGTCTATGACCTTATTCGGGTTAAGGTAATCATAAAATGCTGTTTACATGGCAATTTCTTATTCAGACTATTGTCTTTATTGCCAAGAATCTTACTTACACCTTTTTGAGTGTTTTAGGGTGGATTTTTCATTTAGGAGATACCCTGTATTGAAAGATAAGAAGAGTTTTGATCTGCTGACCGCAAGAATTATTTTCAGTTGTTGTTGTTAGATCATCCACAATGTACAACTGTAATTAGGGCGTTGTACATGAAGGACCACACTGCATGCATGGATGAAGCTCTTACAATGGAACAGAGGAACTGGTATTGGAGCCAAAGAGCAATTACATGGCCTGCACCCATTGTAGTTATGGCCTTTCTAACGCACATAGATGGGCTTGTTTTTTAACTTGTATTTCCAGCTGCAGGTTTGCTGAAGTCAGGTTGTTGACGAGGCTCGTTAGGTGTTGATTTGCTTTAGGGCCATCTGGTTTTCTCTCAGCTCTCTCTAGTTTCCTCTCAGCTCTGCGTTGTTCTCAGAAATGACCGAGATAACTGTAGTGAAGGAAACAGGAAGGTCTTCAGATGTCAGATCGGTAATACTATAAGAATTTGTTGTGCTGTCAGTTTATGACTAGATTAAATTGAAACAATTTTGCATAAAATTGAACTGATATTCACATAACATTGTGACATTCCTGTTACCGCCCCATCCCCTTTACTTTTAGAGAGCAAGCCTGGGACCGAGTATTTCATCTGAACATTAATAAGGACATGTATATTCTTACAGAATAGGGGATAAATGTTCAGTTTGTACTCACAGTAGATACGAGGAGCCATGATTCCTACCAGTATCACCCAACACACTGCAATCAGTAGAGAAGACTGGAAATGGGAGGGAGAGCTCTCATCTAGCAGAAACAACAAAGAATCCAGTCAGATATCCTCAACAAGATGATTCAACAGTTTAACAGTTTCAGCATGAAACACACTGTTCCTTGCAAATTTTATCACTTTCAATTTTCAATGTTCAAGTCAAAACTTATTTTTTAGTTCCCATACATGTAATATAAAATAAAAGAATGTATAATTCATAATTTACCTGATGATGATTTAACAGTCAAATGTATTTTAATTGTCAATATAGAACAAAATGTTTGTTGTAAATATACAGTTAGTTTCAAATTTAATACTCAAAAATCATGTTTTTTAATTATCACACATTAACTCTAGATATTAATGATTAATGAGGAATTAATGAATCCATAACCATTTCATAATTTCATAATACTCACATCCTACTGCATTAGCACAGTCAGCCTCTTCCTCAATTTTCTCTAAAATATGATAGATAATGCTTATCAGATCAACATGACATCAGCTTCTAAACCATAAGGAACAACACAGTCACAACCTCACAGCAGAACTACAAACACCAAACACAGTGGACCTTCAGTGTGAAATAAAACTCTGGCACTCTGTCAGCGTTGAGACTTCCCTTCCAGCCCTCATACAGGACTGTTGCTGATCTGTCTGATTTGTGCAGGATGAACAGAAAAGCACAGGAGCCGGCTGTTATTTTCAAAAACCCTCATGTTTCTCTGTCTGCAGGTAAGATGCTTTTACTACATCAGATCTTGTTGAATTGCTTGAATCCCTTTAGAAACAATCTTTCCAAGTCCGTCTTGTGAATTATGAGTTCTCCGATCTGTTCAACACACTGCAATTAAAATCTTAATGAATATAAAAGATAGGCTATATATATAAATATATATATATATGTATATAAGATATTTCAACATTTTCATTGTTCAGACAAAATTGAGGAAGAAGCTGACTATGCTAATACCACGGGAAGCATTGCTGATCAAAGTCCAGCCATTTCAGGTAAATTATGAAATGCAATACATTATTTACCATACTATAATGAAATTTGTAAAATTTCTGTCATTTTCAAAATGACAGAAAAATATAATTGTTTCATGTGTTTTTATTAATCATCATAATCCGAACCAAATGCTTGGGAACTACAAAAGATGAAATTTTGACATGAACATCGAAAATTGAACACTGTACATGATGCATATTTACAAGGAAAAGTGTGTTTTATACTGAAACTGTTAAACTGTTGAATCATCTTGTTGAGGATATCTGACTGGATTCTTTGTTGTTTCTGCTAGATGAGAGCTCTCCCTCCCGTTTCCAATCTTCTCTACTGATTGCAGTGTGTTGGGTGATACTGGTCGGAATCATGGCTCCTCGTATCTACTGTGAGTACAAACATTTATCCCCTATTCTGTAAGAATATACATGTCCTTATTAATGTTCAGATGCAATGCTATCTGTCCCAGACTTGTCCCTAAAATCAAGGGAGGGTGGGGTCAGAGTGTCATGAGTGAGAATAACTTTTATGTGCCAATCAAACTTGATGTCAGATTATTTCTATGACCTTGTCCCACAGTGACAGCACAACAAATTCTTATAATGTGACTGATCTGACAGCCCAAGACCTTCCTGTTTCCTTCACTGTAGTTACCTCGGTCATTTCTGAGATCAACGCAGAGCTGAGAGAAAACCAGACTGGTTCAGCAGCAGCCTGTGGTATCTTAGAGAGCAGAAACAAGAGCCTGACTACAGAAAACCTGCAGCTGAAGACAGAAGACAACTTGACTCGTGCCCAGTGGAGCCTTGATGCCTACTGCCCCAAAAAAGTAAACAGTCAAGGTAATCTTAAAACCAGTTCAGTTTTGATCCAACATTAGCCAGTGATAAAGAAATCACAACACAGTAATCATATTTATTAATTTTCCTTTCTTATTTCTCTCAGAGAGACACTGTGGACCTTGTCAGGAGGGCTGGATCCACTCTTCTTCCCTGTCCAGATGCTACGCGATTGTATACGAAAAGTTTTATTATAAACAAAAAACCTGGGAAGAAGCTCTAGACGACTGCAGAGGAAAGAATTCAGATTTGGTTATTATAGGAAGTCGAGAGGAACAGGTAAACAGAACACTATGGGAATGTTAACATGACAGGAACAGGGAGGGAGATTAATATATGTGGGATTTATTAACATAGTTAGTTTGGAAAAGCAGCTTCAGAAAATCAAATGAAGTTTGGAACAGATAAAAAGAGTTCTAAACTCAAAATGTGTCAATTTCAATATTAAACAAAAACATTTCTGATAATTCTCATTAATTCTGTGATCATCAGGAATTCATCTACAGACACAGTTGGGGCACCAATGAAACCAGTGGCTACTGGATTGGCTTGACAGATGCAGCTGGGAGTTGGAAGTGGGTTGATGGAAGCGATCTGACTGAAGAGTAAGACACATTCCTAAACACCATGAATCATAAAATCTGTCACCCATCATCTAACCATCATGTTCTTCCCTCAGATACTGGATAAAACAACCTGCTGCCAACGCTCACTGTGCCATTTCTCTCAGAAAGACCTTCAGAAAGCCCTATGGATGGAATGCTGTGAACTGTACTCGGAGAAACAGATGGATCTGTGAAATGAACGCTTTGTCTGTTTAGGCATTGCTGTCAGAACTGGGAAGGTTACTGTAAAATTGTGCTTTGTATTAAGTATTGATTACCTGTAATGCAATCAATTGTAATTTGAATAGTGTTATTAACATCATTTACAATGCAACCAGTATCAAACATTATTTCAAGATGTGTAAAATGATGCCTGTGTCTAGAATCTTACAGCGACTTATTTGTCTTCAAACATGATCATGAATAATCCTACAAGTAATTCCCTGTGTGTGTGTGTGTGAGAGAGAGAGAGAGAGAGAGAGAGATGTATTAATTGCATACAAATTTGGGGTGAATAATACTGTAAATGCGGCTGTTGAGAGTCAGTATTTAGAACAATATAGAAATTGGCCTCAAGGGGGCGCTGAAAGGACAATTTCAGCTTGATTGGAGTTTTTGCTGCATTCTCTTACTGGTTTACATCACTGTTGATCGTTTAAGTGCTTTGATCATGTTATGAGATATCTGCCATTTTTCCCTCATCTCAGTTGTTTTTCAAAGGAAAACATTTTGAAACAGGTCCGGCCTCAGTCTGTCTTGGTGTGTCCGCTCCATTTGGACTTCACTACCAGGTTACATACACTGTCAACATCAGCACCAACACAGCTCTGTAGAGAGGGATAGGAGGAATCATTATCAGGGAAATATCATACTGTGTATTTTATAAAGTGGAATTTCCCTGTTTGTCTGATGGAGCTTCAGTCTTTTTTGGTTTGTCTAAACAGAACTGAAAGAAAGTAGGGAAATGTATTTCCATTATGATAAGAGACACTAGAAAATGCACAACTATAGTAGCGTGAGAAGATGCTAGAGTCACATAGTTTTGGTTAACAGCTTTTGAGACACCTCTGCTTATCAGATCAGCTTCTAAACCATAAAGAACAACACTGTCACAACCTCACAGCAGAACTACAAATATCAAACACAGTGTGAAATAAAACTCTGGCACTCTGTCAGCGTTGAGACTTCCCTTCCAGCCCTCGTACAGGACTGTTGTTGATCTGTCTGATTTGTGCAGGATGAACAGAAAAGCACAGGAGCCGGCTGTTATTTTCAAAAACCCTCATGTTTCTCTGTCTGCAGGTAAGATGCTTTTACTACATCAGATCTTGTTGAATTGCTTGAATCAAAACAATGTTTCTATGTCCGTTTTGTGAATTATGAGTTCTCCGATCTGTTCGACACACTGTGCAGGATTCTGCAAATAATATCTTAACGAATATATAAGATAGGCTATACATATACAGTATATAAATATACAGTATATATAAGATATTTCAACATTTTCATTGTTCAGACAAAATTGAGGAAGAGGCTGACTATGCTAATACAACAGGAAGCATTGCTGATCAAAGTCCAGCCATTTCAGGTAAATTATGAAATGCAATACATTATTTACCTTACTAATGAAATTTGTTTAAAAACGACAGAAAAATATAATTGTTTCATGTATTTCTGATTAATCTTAAACATATGTATGGGAACTACAAAAGATGAAATTTTGACATGAATGTTGAAAATTGAACACTGTACATGATGCATATTTACAAGGAACAGAGTGTTTTCTACTGAAACTGTTGAATCATCTTGTTGAGGATATCTGACTGGATTCTTTGTTGTTTCTGCTAGATGAGAGCTCTCCCTCCCATTTCCAATCTTCTCTACTGATCGCAGTGTGTTGGGTGATACTGGTAGGAATCATGGCTCCTCGTATCTACTGTGAGTACAAACTGAACATTTATCCCCTATTCTGTAAGAATATTCATGTCCTTATTAATGTTCAGATGCAATGCTATCTGTCCCAGACTTGTTCCTAAAATCAAGGGAGGGTGGGGTCAGAGTGTCATGAGTGAGAATAACTTTTATGTGCCAATCAAACTTGATGTCAGATTATTTCTATGACCTTGTCCCACAGTGACAGCACAACAAATTCTTATAATGTGACTGATCTGACAGCCCAGGACCTTCCTGTTTCCTTCACTGTAGTTACCTCGGTCATTTCTGAGATCAACGCAGAGCTGAGAGAAAACCAGACTGGTTCAGCAGCAGCCTGTGGTATCTTAGAGAGCAGAAACACACACCTGACTACAGAAAACCTGCAGCTGAAGACAGAAGACAACTTGACTCGTGCCCAGTGGAGCCTTGATGCCTACTGCCCCAAAAAAGTAAACAGTCAAGGTAATCTTAAAACCAGTTCAGTTTTGATCCAACATTAGCCAGTGATAAAGAAATCACAACACAGTAATCATATTTATTAATTTTCCTTTCTTATTTCTCTCAGAGAGACAGTGTAAAGCTTGTCAGAAGGGCTGGATCCACTCTCCCTCCCTGTCCAGCTGCTATCAGATTATAACTCATGATAGTTCTGGTCTGAAAATGTGGGAAGAAGCTCGAGAAGACTGCAGAGGAATGAATTCAGATTTGGTTACTATAGGAAGTCCAGAGGAACAGGTAAACGGAACACTATGGGAATGTTAACATGACAGGAACAGGGAGGGAGATTAATATATGTGGGATTTATTAGCAGAGTTAGTTTGGAAAAACAGCTTCAGAAAATCATAAATTAAGTTTGGAACAGATAAAAAGAGTTCTAAACTCACAATGTGTCACTTTCAATATTGAACTAAAACATTTCTGATAACTGTCATTAATTCTGTGATCATCAGACATTCATCTATGAACACAGTTGGGGCCACACCAATGAAACCAGTGGCTACTGGATTGGCTTGACAGATGCAGCTGGGAGTTGGAAGTGGGTTGATGAAAGCGATGTGACTGAAGAGTAAGACACATTCCTAAACACCATGAATCATAAAATCTGTCACCCATCATCTAACCATCATGTTCTTCCCTCAGATACTGGATAAAACAACCTGCTGCCAACGCTCACTGTGCCATTTCTCTCAGAAAGACTCGGCCCAAAGGATGGAATGCTGTGGACTGTACTGAGAGAAACAGATGGATCTGTGAAATGAACTCTTTGTCTGTTTAGGCATTGCTGTCAGAACTGGGAAGGTTCCTGTAAAATTGTGCTTTGTATTAAGTATTGATTACCTGTAATGCAGTAAACTGTAATTTGAATAGTGTTATTAACATCATTTACAATGCAACCAGTATCAAACATTATTTCAAGATGTGTAAAATGATGCTTGTGTCTAGAATATTACAGCGACTCATTTGTATTCAAACATGATCATGAAAAATTATCCTACAAGTAATTACCTCATTGTGTGTGTGTGTGTGTGTGTGTGTGTGTGAGAGAGAGAGAGATAGAGAGAGAGAGAGAGAGAGAGAGGGGTTCATTAATTGCTTACAAATTTGGGGTGAATAATACTGTAAATGTAACTGTTGAGAGTCAGTATTTAGAACAATATAGAAATTTGCCTCAAGGGGGCGGTGAAAGGACAATTTCAGCTTGATTGGAGTTTTTGCTGCATTCTCTTACTGGTTTTACATCACTGTTGATCGTTTAAGTGCTTTGATCATGTTATGAGATATCTGCCATTTTTCCCTCATCTCAGTTGTTTTTCAAAGTAAACATTTTGAAATAAATGCTGTTGAAATATTATAAGTTACTTCCAGAGAAGAAGAGGGCAGCAACTTCAGAATCAGAAATAGAATCAGCTTGATTGGCCAAATATGTACACATACAAGGAATTTGACTCCGGTTTTTCCGTTGCTCACAATGTACTTACACAGAATAAATATACAGCTAAAAACAAGGACAACAAAATGGAGGTAAACCTAAACATCTAACTACTATGTACAAATATGCATATATATAAAAAAAGTTTAAAAAAAAGTATAGAAAGTATATATATGTATATAAATAAACATATGTAAAGAACACTGAGACAGTAGTGCAATGGTGCAGAGTGCAAAGATGCTGGAATAAATGCTGGAATAAATATATATAATATACACAAATCAGCTATTCTTTTTTTTTTCTTTTTTTTTCCTTTCCCTTTTTTGTGATTAAACTTTTTATTGCTTTTTCAGCATTTGAACATACATTATAAATTTACAAACAATATTCAAATTTAAAGAAAAGAGAGAAAGAAAAAAAAAAAAAAGGAAAACAAAAAAGAAAATGCACATTCCTCTTGACAGTGTGTAACACAGGCTATCATACAACAATATTACATCTCATATTCATTCACTGAGCATAGACAATTAGACGATGTACAGAGACCAAGGATGGGGTATATAGGGCTGGACGATATGGTTACAATCAATATCATCATAATCACAAGGAACTTTCTCGACGTCAACATATATCACAACATGGTTCACGCATGCAAATTCACGTCAAATAATCAAATCAATGTTCATCCCATTGAACCGAATGGCAATGTCAGGTGTGATGCCAAACAAAACCAAAATCTTCAAACAATATTCCTACCACACCTCATCCCATCAGAGTTTCCAAGTAAAACCTGCTTGCTATCATCCACCTAGACAGCAGAAACGTGTGTCACGACATTAAGATATCCTCATATCATCACAACACGACTCCACCGAAAGACGACAAACGACAACATTGAATTATCGTCCAGCCCTAGGGGTATATGAATATCAATTGTCATGATAATCATCTCCACCTATCATTTCCAAATAGGGACCCCAGATCTTCCTGAAAACATTTAAACTATTATTAACTCTATGGATAAGCTGCTCAAAAGAAGCTATCCTAGCCAGCTCATCTCTCCATTCTTTGAAACTGTTTTTCTCTTTCGATTTCCAATGCCTTAGCACTATCCTGCTTCCCATTATGAGGGCTAATTTCACCCAGGAACACACTTGTGGGGATAGGTTGGTCTCCAATGGCAGGATACCCAATATGCATAATGCTGGGCCCTCAGTGAACTCTGTTTTCAGTATATTATTGATACATTGAACAATAGCTGTCCAGAAGTCCTGTACCATTTCACATTCATATAACATGTGGGCCAACGTACCCCTTTCTTTGTTGCATCTCCAACAGCTATCGCCCTCCCTAAGCCCCAACCTAGACATTTTTGCTGGAGTCCAGTAATTCCTATTCATTATTTTAAATGAAATTAGACACGTCTGCATGTCTTGGGCTATAGAGTACCATGACTGTACTGCTTTCTTCCAGGCTTCCCTGTGAAAAGGTGTTCCAAGGTCTTTTTCCCATGTGAGCTTAACACCCTCATAGTTTAGGGATTGATGTTTTCTAAGCATGTTATAAAACCTGGATGGAGAAATCAGCTATTCTATGGAGGATGATGATGATGATGATGATGGGGGGGGGGGATTATATACATGAGGTAGGTGTTACAGGTTTATTGCACAGGGATAGTTTCTGTCATTTAAGTGATTTAAGTGTTCATCAGAGTGATGGCCTGTGGGAAGAAACTGTTCTTGTGTCTGGTTGTTTTGGCGTACAGTGTTCTGTAGCGCCTACCAGAGCAGAGTTGGAACAGGCTGTGTTGTTGTGGTTTCCCCATGTGACAAAATAATCTTTTCTCAAGGCAGAAGAATGGTACAATGTGAAGATCTTTATTGGCAACAAAGACCTGAGTTTTTCCTGCAGAAGAACTGGCTTCATGCCAGACCACAATAGCTTTTATACACTTTTTCAGCATGACACCCCTTTAAGTTAACCACTCCTTCCCATGGGGTTTTTCCATAAGATCTCTCTGTTCAGTGTCACTTCTGGGTGAGGGCTGAGCATCATGTGAGAATCGTACCATATTGATGGACAGTCTCCTGACGTTCTATCAAGGTCTCCTCGTGCATTCCTAGACGTCTGATATCCCTCAAGGCGGCAGGCTAGTGGCCTTGTGGGCTATTTTGGGCTTACTCGGAGCTGTTCATTCTGCTAGTATATGGCTTTTGAGATCTTCTGTTTTACAGGCCTTTGACTTGATCTTATGCATACCAGAATATATGATTATTATATGTATTTATCAGCTATAAGCATGATTTTCTACTCCAGTGTCCAGGGTGTGATGGGTCTGCAGTGATCTTTCCTGCCCGCTTCCTGACTCTGGAGATGTATAAGTCCTGAATGGAGGGCAGGTCGGCACCAATTATTTTTTCTGCAGTCCAGACTGTCCTTTGTAGTCTGTCTGTAGTAGTAGCAGTAATTGTGTAAAATGACTTGTGTATAATTACTGTTTTCATGTTAAATGTAATCTGTTTCTTTTCAACTCTTGTCACTGTGTTCAACATTTGACCAGGTAAATCTGTCCAGCTCTTATCAACGACCTCAGGAACTACAGAGACAATCAAAATGAAGCAATTGTAATGGCCAGACATACTCAAACTAATCTATCTATCTATCTTTGGAACATTTCCGGTTCCTGTGATGCGATGTGTTCTGCTGTCTCTTATGTTTCCTCTTCTCTCCCTCTCAAGACACTTCATTCAGCAGCAAATCTAGCTCTAACTTTAAGGCTGCAACGCACAGTGAATCTAACAAAAGGGACTTCATTGTACTTCATCGCTCCGTCAAGGGGACAGAGCGTTTGCTCTCAGGGCCGATCTGGCCGAGGAAATCACTGTTGTCTCCCAACTTGGAACTCTAACCAACAGAAGGCTTACCAGGCCAATTTGAGATACCACCACCGACATAAACATTGCATTTGGGCCCGTGTCGCTACCTGACAATCATGGCCCCACTTACCTCTCCATCTGGCTGTGAGAGCTGCGTTCACCTCAGTCGGAGGATCACAGAGCTGGAAGGGAGAATATCCACTTTGTATCAGATTCGGGAGGAAGAGAAGCTCATTGATACTCTTGTATCTTTCGGTCCTGCCAGAGCTGGCGTTGCTGCCGCTGGAGAGTTGGATTCCACTGTTCCGTGTTCGGTTGATGCACTGTCCCTCGCCGAGGGTCCCTGGGTCCAGTTGGGGGCTAGACCCAAAGCCTTGGTCAGCTCCACTCCGCACCAACCGGAGCGTAAACATGGTGGAAGCCGCTCCTCTCGTCCAACTGCAACCTACGATGTGGAGCTGAGAAATAGATTTGACATTCTGGATGTCCAGGAGTTCCCCCCTCTGGCCAAAGATTCCCGATTCCCTCCACCTCCGGATAGGATCCAGGGCTCTCCACCACCTCCGCCGGATAGACCTGGGAAATCAGCTCATCCTTCAGTCCATGGTCCCAAGGCACGCAACGTAATGGCTCGGCGGGGTACTAGAACCACTCTTCGGCCTCATAACTCTTCCCCGGTCCGAATCCCCTCATCTTTTCCCCCCGCTTTACAGGGCCGAAGCTTATTGCCGTCCCCCCCCTCCACTCTGATTATCGGCGATTCCATTATTAGAAATGTCAAGAAAAGGTCAGTAGAGTCTCACTGCTTTCCTGGTGCTAAGATTTTAGATATTGTAGAAAAGCTACCTAGCCTTCTGGTCAAACACCCTCATGTCCGTAATGTGATTGTCCATGTTGGTTGCAACGATATCCCAAGCCAATCATCAGAAATACTGAAAGGTGATTTTATCCGTCTGTTTGACACACTTTCAGGCTGTGGAAAACGGGTTTTCATTTCTGGCCCAATCCCCTGTTTTGGTCGAGGCGTTGGTCGTTTTAGCCGAACTCTTAGTCTCCACACCTGGCTGCAATCGGTCTGTACGGCTCACAATATGGTCTTTATTGATAATTTTAACCTTTTCTGGAATCGCCCATCCTTTTTTAGGAATGATGGAATCCACCCGAGCGGTCTGGGTGCACGCATTTTAACAGAAAATATATTTTATACTGTTTTTAACGCCCCCAGAATCTGACTATCGACCTCTGCTACCTCTGCATTTCCAGATCATGGTCCAGATAATACACCGGTCACTAATTGTGTTTCTTCCTCACCACCACATCCTGCACTAAACTTACGCTCACTAGCCCCCCCTGGCGGCCTGGTGGCCTGCAAGTGTCTCCAGAGGATTTCTTCAATTATTAGGCCTAGGCACTCTACTCGGAAAACTGGCGGTGTTAATCCTCAGAGCCTTCGTCACATCACGTTAGCCCCTTCTACTACTGTTGTGAACCCGACATTGACCTCTTTCACTCCAAACGATTTTAAAGCACGTAAAGGGTCTCTTGGTCTCTTGCATTTTAATGCTAGGAGCCTTATAGCTAAGATGGACTTCCTAAGGATTTGGGTTGAGACCACAAACCCTGACATCATTGTTATCTCTGAATCATGGCTGAATAACACTATTTCTGATATGGATGTGGAAATAAATGGTTTTAACATCTTCAGAGTAGATAGAGTCAAAAGAGGTGGTGGAGTGGCCATTTTTGTAAGAAATGACTTAAATGTTGCTGTAAAGGTTTCCGTTTCTGTCCCAGGTCAGTTTGAACTACTGGCGATTCTTGTAGAAATAGGTAGAGACTGCCCTCTCATGGTTGTGGGAGTGTATCGTCCGCCGTCTGCTAGTTCTGTTCTGTTCAATATGACAGAGCTTTTATCTTCCTTGGTTACTTCGGAAGTGGTTATTATGGGGGATTTTAACCTGAACTGGTCATCTCATGTAGCTGATGGCTTGAAAGATATATGCTCTGAGTTAAATCTGACCCAATTAATTACAGAACCCACACGACCAAATATGAAAAACCTTGGGAATTCCACTCTTTTAGATCTCATTCTCACTAATAGGCCCCATAATTATCAGCATAGCTGTGTGTTCTCAATAGACTTCAGTGATCACTGTCCGGTTGGCTGTATTAGGGACACTAGAATGAAGAGGTCAGGGTCACAGTTAATCTGTAAAAGGTCTTTTAAGAAATTTGATAAACAAGCATTTCTACATGATCTATATCATAGTGATCTCGCTTCTACAGCTCTGGTTCCAGATGCTGAACCGGCCCTGGAACATTTTTTGTCTATTTTTAACTCTTTAACAGACAAACATGCCCCATTTAAGAGACAACGAGTTAAGAACAGATGTAACCCTTGGTTTACTCGTGAATTAAGTGGTCTTATTTTGCAGAGGAATAAAGCATGGGTATTGGCCAGATCTACTGGCTGTGCTGTGGACTGGCAAACTTTCAGATGTCTTAGAAATAAATGTACGTTCATGGTGAAAAAAGCTAAGTCTACCTTCTACCTGAACAGTCTGTCTGATTGTGGAAACAACTCAGCCAAATTCTGGAAATTGGCTAAATCTTTGAAGGGCAGTATTTCAGCCACTCTCCCGCAGCAGATAATGCTGGACTCTGGCCCTTTAAGTGACGAGAGGGAGATCTGCAATGTTTTTAATCATCACTTTATTGATTCAGGCTCTCTATTTGATAAATTGTATGGAGTACCTAATTCACAACTAGCTCTAGATGACAGGGTCGCTGACGCAAATGAGGAAGTGCCCTTGGCTTCTCCTCATGGAAGCGTTTCCATTTTCACAATCAGAGAAATTAACTACTATGAAGTTTTAGATGCCCTGTGTTCTTCTAAATTTATGAAAAGTTCTACAGGCGCAGATCAGTTAGACTCATATCTGTTACAGCTTGCTGCCCCCCTTATAGCTGAGCCTCTAACACACATTTTTAATTTAACAATCACCTCTGGCCTAATCCCTAAAATCTGGAAATCGGCCTTGGTAACTCCTTTACATAAAGGGGACGATACAAGTGATCTAAATAATTACCGGCCCATTTCTAAGCTTCCTTGCCTAGCCAAGATATTGGAATCTCTCATTAATACACAGCTTCGGAATTTCTTGTCTACAAATGCTATTCTAAACCCTTATCAGTCTGGTTTCAGAGCTGGTCATAGTACAATTACAGCTGCGAGTCTTGTAGTTAATGATGTAATTTCTGCTCTTGATAATAAGAAACATTGTGCAGCTCTGTTTATCGACCTATCAAAGGCTTTTGATACAGTAAATCATAGGTTACTTTTGGACAGACTGTCCTCTTTACGGTGTGATGAAGTAGCCTGTAACTGGTTTCGGGACTACTTCTTTGCAAGAACCCAACGTATAGAGGCCAAGGGCTTGCAATCCCAGGTTTTGGAAATAGTGAATGGTGTGCCGCAGGGTTCTATTTTAGGTCCAACATTGTTCACATTATATATAAATGACATTGGTGCCTCTGTAAAGAACTGTAAGCTACACTTCTATGCCGATGATACAATTCTCTATGCCTGTGCATCATCCGCAGAACAAGCTGTAAAAAATCTTCAAGTTGCATTTGACTGTGTTCAGAAATCTCTGACTGATCTCAGATTAATCCTCAATGACTCTAAGACGAAGTATATGCTCTTCTCACGAGCCAGAAACCAAGACAAAGCATTAAACATTTGCTCCCATAATGGGGCCAAAATTGAGCGTGTAGCCTCATACAAATATCTAGGTATCTGGCTAGATGAAAAGCTTTCATTTAAAACTCACATATTTGAGCTCAAAAAGAAACTGAGGACTAGACTGGGATCTCTCTACAGAAACCGATCATGCTTTACTCTTGAAAACAGGAAGGCAATTGTACAATCAACTCTTATATCAGTTTTGGATTACGGTGATATACTTTATATGCATGCTGCCCCTACTACTCTGAAATCACTAGATACATTCTACCATAGTGCCCTACGGTTTATAACTGGGGATAGTTTCAGAACTCACCACTGCTTACTTTATCTGAAATTAGGATGGCCTTCGCTTAGTGTTAGGAGGGAACAACACTGTCTCCTCTTTGTCTACAATGCATTACTAAATCAGTTACCTTCATATCTTACATCTCTTTTAAAGCTCAAATCTATCTCTTATAAGACACGTGCACAGGAATATTTGACTCTTGAAACTCCCTTCATTAACACTGAACTTGGGAAATTAGCTTTTAGTTTTTATGCACCAGACAAGTGGAACAGCCTGCAGGAATTGCTGAAACTAAAACAGTTGGTTTCACTCAATCATTTTAAGTTTTTATTGAAGGACATGGTAACAGTGGAGTGTTCCTGTTTCTATTGATCTGTAAAGATGCTTTATGTTATATGTATATGTATGGCTTTATGTAATTTCTATATATTGTGTTGTTATATCATGTGTCTCTGTGATGCTTTATTGTTATTGTATTGTGTCAGGGCGTCATTGTAAAAGAGGGCACCCGCTCTCAATTGACCACCCTGAATAAATAAAGGTAAATAAAAATATCTATCTTTGCTCACCAGTGAATAAATATGCAGCCAGACATTCTTGTTATTGATTCATGTTTTACTTCAACTTGCCCCTTGAATGAAAGAAAGCTTTAATCAAGTTAGAAAGAACCACATGAGACAGGATCCTCTAACATGTTTGAACAGGATAAGACAGTAACAGGTCCGGCCTCAATCTGTCTTGGTGTGTCCGCTCCATTTGGACTTCACTACCAGGTTACATACACTGTCAACATCAGCACCAACACAGCTCTGTAGAGAGGGATAGGAGGAATCATTATCAGGGAAATATCGTACTGTATATTTTACAAAGTGGGATTTTCCACACAGCAGCCTGTGGTATCTTAGAGAGCAGAGAGAAACAAGAACCTGACTACAAAAAACCTGCAGCTGAAAACAGAGAAGAGCAACTTAGAGAGACGAATAGATAACATGACCAGAGAGAGGAATGAGCTCAACTTGAACTTGTGCCCAGTGGAGCCTTGATGCCTGCTGCCCCCCAAAGAGAAACAGTCAAGATAATATTAAAACCAGTTCAGTTTGGTCCAAAAGTGAGTCTGTGATAAAGAAATCACAACCCAGTAATGATGTTTGTTGATTTATCTCTTTATTTCTCTCAGAGAGACAGTGTGGACCTTGTCAGGAGGGCTGGATCCACTCTCCCTCCCTGTTCAGCTGCTATGCGATTGTAAATCCTGATAGTTCTGGTCGGAGAACCTGGGAAGAAGCTCGAGAAAACTGCAGAGGAAAGAATTCACATTTGGTTATTATAGGAAGTCGAGAGGAACAGGTAAACAGAACACTATGGGAATGTTAACATGACAGGAACAGGGAGGGAGATTAATATATGTGGGATTTATTAGCAGAGTTAGTTTGGAAAAGCAGCTTCAGAAAATCATAAATGAAGTTTGAAACATAAAAAAAGAGTCCTAAAGTCACAATGTGTCAATTTCAGATTTAAACTAAAACATTTCTGATAATTGTCATTAATTCTGTGATTATCAGGAATTCATCTACAGATACAGTTGGGGCACCAGTGAAACCAGTGGCTACTGGATTGGCTTGACAGATGCAGCTGGGAGTTGGAAGTGGGTTGATGGAAGCGATCTGACTGAAGAGTAAGACACATTCCTAAACACCATGAATCATAAAATCTGTCACCCATCATCTAACCATCATGTTCTTCCCTCAGATACTGGATAAAACAACCTGCTGCCAACGCTCACTGTGCCATTTCTCTCAGAAAGACTTCGCCCTATGGATGGAATGCTGTGGACTGTACTGAGAGAAACAGATGGATCTGTGAAATGAACGCTTTGTCTGTTTAGGCATTTCTGTGAGAACTGATAAAGTTATTATAAAACTGTGCTTTGTATTAAGTATTGATTACCTGTAATGCAGTAAACTGTAATTTGAATACTGTTATTAACATCATTTACAATGGAACCAGTAACAAACACTAACCCTGATTCCAACTTGGTTCTTATCCTGTAGTAGAACCTCTAGAAACTCATTCTGCCTAAACCCTACTGTTACACTTTTCTCATCCCCAAGCCCCCTTTAACCCTGTTGATAGTTTTACACACAAGTAAGTTCGTTCTGGGGCTTTGACACCCAGACACAGGATGATTTTAACCAGACTCAGGGGTTGTAAATGAAAAACTCTGCCTAGCGTTTTATTGTCTAGGACAAAACCACTTCACTTCTATGCAGAGCTGAGGAGGGCTCACCCTAACCACAAAACTGCACTTCCTTTAAGTTATTTGTAGACACACTCAAGAGAAATAGAGAAATATATTTTAGAAAATTGTTTTTTATTACTCACCCAACAAAACCAGCAAAAATGTTGTCTTCAAATGCAGTTCATGTTGACAGGTTCATAAAAATCAAAATATGGTCCTTGTATTTAGCTATCTACCATACACATTCAAAGTTCTGCCATACTAACTTCAGCAAGAATTAAAGAGAATATTATCCTTATACGGAGTGTCAAAGAGCTCCACTGCAGTTGTCCAAAAAGCGGCCCCGGACAGTAATTGCTCAGCCTCTTTATATTGTCCAAGTTACATAAAAAGCAAGTTTCAGATGTCATGCATCGAACACCCACTCATCAGGTGCCATGTATAGGACACACACACCTTTTTCTACTGAACCTCGTACAGAATTTACAAACAAACAAGTCTCAGGGGTATATGCTTCACACAGACACAAATTACAAGACGAGTGTGACATTTTTATTTTTTTCACAACGTGCTCACTCAGTTCAGTTCAACCATGTGGTTTTATGTTCTTGCTTTCCCGTTGGTGGTGATGAGGGGTAAGTAGAGGTAGAAGCAGCTTGTACAGGCAACACTTTAGGTCACACGGAGGGCTTTGCACAGGGCCTTGGAGCAGTCCCTTAAGATGAAAAGGAGGGAAGGGGAAAGATGGGGAGAGGCCGTTTAGCTGGGAATCTGTTGGTTGCGGCTGGAGGCCTACACCTGGTCAGCTCCAGAGGTGTCAGGCGATGCAGGAGAGGAGAAGTCAGAGGGGTAGTAGGGGATGATGGGAGGCGATGACCCCCCCAGAAGATGGCGAGAGAGGGGGAATAGTTGCCGAGTTTACCTGTAATGCAATCAACTCTCATTTAAATAGTGCAGACGTACATTCATGTCTTACAAATCTGGGGTAAATAGTATTGTAAATATAACAGTTGAAAGTCAGTATTTCGAAAAATATAGAAATTTGCCTCAAGGGGGCGGGGAAAGGACAATTCCAGCTTGATTGGAGTTTTTGCTGCATTCTCTTACTGGTTTACATCACTGTTGATCGTTTAAGTGCTTTGATCATGTTATGAGATATCTACCATTTTTCCCTCATCTCAGTTGTTTTTCAAAGTAAACATTTTGAAATAAATGCTGCTGAAATATGATTTACTTCCAGAAAAGAAGAGGGCAGCAATTTTAGGCCATAATTGTGTACAATTTACAATTTACAATTTCACATTTGGCAGACGCTTTTATCCAAAGCGACTTACACATGAGATTTGCATACAACACAAGCAAGTTTCTAGATAGGAGAGAACAACGAGAGTAAGTGCTATAGAGCTAAGTTCTGGTCCAACAGGACAAAGGTGCTACGAGACAGTGCAACAAGCTAAGTTCTGGTCCAACAGGACATAGGTGCTACGAGGGAGTGCTACAAGGCAGTGCTATGAGGTAATGCATAGAGTGCATCAAAATTTTTTTTTTTTTTTTTTTTTTATGAAAGGAGGTATTCGCTAAAGAGCTGGGTCTTTAGCCTTTTCTTAAGGATAGAGAGGGATTCTGCGGATCGAATGGAGTTTGGCAACTCGTTCCACCACCGGGGAACCACAGAAGAGAAGAGTCTGGCTAGAGACTTAGGGCCTTGCTGTGGTGGCAGCACCAGGCGCCGCTCCATGGCAGAGCGTAGTGAGCGGGAGGGAGCATAGACCTGAATGAGGGAGTTCAGGTAGGTCGGAGCCATTTTGGTTATTGTTTTGTAGGCGAGCATCAAGGACTTGAACTTGATGCGGGCAGCAACTGGGAGCCAGTGGAGGGATATGAATAGCGGAGTGACATGTGCTCTTTTGGGCTGGTTGAAGACCAGACGCGCCGCCGCGTTCTGAATCATCTGCAGAGGTTTGAAAGTACAGGCCGGGAGCCCTGCCAGTAAGGAGTTGCAGTAGTCAAGGCGTGATATAACAAGAGCCTGTACCAGGAGTTGTGCTGCATGCTCAGACAGGTAGGGTCTGATCTTCCTGATATTGTATAGAGCAAATCGGCATGACCGAGCAACAGAAGTCACATGCTCCTTGAAGGTTAGCTGGTCATCAATCATGACACCCAAGTTTCTGGCAGACTTTGTGGGTATGAGCTCAGTTGATTCGAGCTGGATACTGATTTGTTGTTGTATAGAGGGACTGGCTGGGATGACAAGGAGCTCAGTCTTTGACAAGTTAAGCTGAAGGTGGCGTTCCTTCATCCAAGCCGAGATGTCGGCGAGGCATGCCGATATCCGCGCCGAGACTGTGGGGTCGTCTGGCGGGAACGACAGGAGGAGCTGGGTATCGTCAGCATATGAATGATAAGAGAAGCCATGTGAGCGGATCACTGCACCCAATGAGGTGGTGTATAATGAAAAGAGAAGGGGTCCAAGCACTGACCCTTGAGGTACCCCTGTGGACAAGTAGTGGGATTTAGACACTTCCCCTCTCCAAGACACTCTGAAGGATCTCCCTGAGAGGTAGGACTCAAACCAGCAGAGGGTAGATCCTGAGAAGCCGAGCTCAGCGAGTGTGGAGAGGAGGATTTGGTGGTTCACCGTGTCAAAGGCGGCCGATAGGTCAAGTAGCAGTAGGACAGAGGACTGACCGGCAGCTCTAGCTGATCACAGTGTTTCTACTACAGACAAGAGCGCAGTCTCGGTAGAGTGTCCGCGTTTGAAGCCAGACTGGTTGGGATCATACAGGCGGTTCTCAGAAAGGAATTCAGAGACTTGATTAAAGACCGCCCGCTCAAGTGTTTTGGAAAGAAAGGTGAGTAGTGAAACCGGCCTGTAATTATCAACCTGAGATGGGTTGAGTGTAGGTTTCTTTAGTAGCGGGGTAACCCGGGCTTGCTTAAAAGCAGTGGGGAACACACCCGCTGAGAGTGAGGAGTTGATGATGTGCGTGACTGCAGGGATAAGTGTGGGAGAGATGGCCTGCAGGAGGTTGGAGGGTATGGGGTCCAACGGACAGGTAGTGGGACGAGAGTCAAGTAGTAGTTTGGAGACTTGCTCTTCAGTGAGATGGGAAAAGGACAGGAGTGAGGTCCTGTTAGCTGATGGCAGCAGACTGAGTTGGTCAGGCTCAGAGAACTGATTACTGATGGTAGAAACCTTATCAGTAAAGAAGGATGCAAAGAGGTCAGCCGTGAGCAAACTTGAGGGTGGAGGTGGTGGAGGTTTGAGGAGTGAGTTAAAAGCTGAAAATAATTTGCGAGCGTCCTTGGCGCTGCTGATTTTCTCCTGATAGTAAGTGGTCTTGGCATTTTTTAGATGGGAGGAGAATGCCAATAAGAGAGTTTGATAGTCAGTGAGGTCAGTGGGATCACTGGATTTGCGCCATTTTCTCTCCGCTGCTCTGAGCCCCGCCCGTTGCTCTTTGATGACACCGGTGAGCCATGGGCTAGTGGGGGTTTTACGAGCAGGTTTAGATGAGAGTGGGCAGAGATTGTCTAGAGAGACGGCTAGTGAGGAGCAGAGTGTGTCTGTAGCCTCATTGACATGGAGTGAGGAGAACTCTTTATGAGGGGGCATGGTAGCCGCGACCTCATCGGAGAGCCGAGCCGGTGTGAGGGACCGGAGGTTCCGTCTGAAGGAGACCATTTGCGGCGGAACGTGAGGATGTTCCGGCAAGGAAACCATGAATTGAACAAAGAAGTGGTCTGACAGATGTAGGGGAGTGACAGTCAGATTTGCCGTGGAACAGTTTCGAGTCAAAATCAGATCGAGTGTATTGCCCGCTTTGTGTGTGGGAGCGGTGGAGACCAGTTTGAGGTCAAATGAGGACAGTAGTGTAAGGAAGTCAGCCGCTTGGGGTTTGTCAAGATAGAGATTCATGTCCCCCATGACAATCAGTGGGGTGCCATCTTCAGGAATAGCTGAGAGTAGCATGTCCAGTTCAACAACAAAGTTCCCCAGTAGCCCTGGTGGGCGATATATGATAACCACAATTACTGTTTTCATGTGAAATGTAATCTGTCACTTCTCAACTCTTGTTCATCTTCTCTTGTTCAACATTTGACCAGGTAAATCTGTCCAGCTCTTATCTACAACCTCAGGAACTTCAGAGACAATCAAAAATGACTTGAAAACACAGCTCTGTAGAGAGGGATAGGAGGAATCATTATCAGGGAAACATCATACTGTGTATTTCACAAAGTGGGATTTCCCACTTCAGTCTTTTTTGGTTTGTCTAAAGAGAACTGAAAGAAAGTTTTTTTTGTTTTTTTTAACAGCTTTTGAGACACTTCTGCTTATCAGATCAACATGTCATAAGCTTCTAAACCATAAAGAACAACACTGCTGATCTGTCTGATTTGTGCAGGATGAACAGAAAAGCACAGGAGCTGGCTGTTATTTTCAAAGGTAAGATGCTTTTATATTCTAAAGGCCCAAACGCACTGAAAGCGATAATTGACGCGCCTCATTTGACGCGCGTCAATTGATGCTCCTATGGCGCACTGCAGGCATCAGATTTGAAATGCCAACACCACAGAACCAGCAGTATTTTGGTAAAAGGTCGCTATTTATATGTAGGCAGGCACAAGTTTGTATGCTTTACAGATACCCCCCGTTAATTTTCTATACATTTCTATTTGAGTAGCCTTTAACGTTACGTTACATAAGGCAGGAGGGAACTGTTGGGTGCGTGCTGCTGCTTTCCTCAGTTGGTTGGCAGCAGAATACGGTAAAGCCACTGGGGACCAGCCATCTCATTTCATCTTTTATTTTTTCTTCCAGGTGGGTGAAAGTCACATAAAGCACAGCTAATCATAACTCTATACTATGTTAATTAATTGCTGTTGTTAGGTTTATGTAGCGAGTAAGTTTTATGACCAGTAGATGTCAGTAAACGTTCATGACAGATGATATGGGGTGGGTCTGTTATGCTAACGTAACTACCAAGGCTCTAAGCTTTTATTTTTCTTATTTTCAGTAGGCTATCTGACATGTGACAACACAGCAGTTCAGATCTATAGCAGTATAGCTGTTGGCAGTGGTAGTTGTTTTCGTTTAGCATTGCAGAATTACAATTGTACTGTTCATAAAGTTTTAAACTAAGCTAACGGTAGCTGTCACCTGTTGCCATAGTAACAGTAAACAGTCAGTAGTTTGCAGTCATATATCACAGGTCGTTTTTGGACTTCAATGATGAGCTTCTCCTCGTCCTGCTTTGGCTGCTCCTCAAGTCGGCTATTAGTTTTTTGTTTTTTTTTGGTGGCCGTCTAGTTTGATCAAGCTCTGATGTCAGCTCCCCGCTACATATCACTTGTTCTTCTTTGGTTTTACCGGCGGACTACACCACCTACTGTCCCGGAGTACTCCCCAAACAGGTACTGCGGCTGCAGAAAAAAATCCTCATTTGACGCTCCAAAATCGAAACAAGGTCGGAGTAGAGGCGTCAAGGCAGTTTGACGCGCCTCATAACGCTTTTGGTGCGTTTGGGCCTTAAATCAAATCCATTTAAAACAATAGGTGTACTTCAAAACGCGCGCGTCAGACGCTTTCAGTGCGTTTGGGCCTTAAATCAAATCTGCACATGGTCTTCATCTTGAAGAATGGACTAGATTTATATACTATTAATCTGACTAATTCTGTGATAAAGTAATTCCCCAGAGTGGGATTAGTACAACTCCTACTGCCATTTAATTATGGTTTATGTGTATTTCCCCAGTACATTGTTCTGATGTTCAAACATGTTGTGTCTGATGCTTAACAACAAACTGACATCAACTCTTTTTGAATTGCTTGAATCCCTTTAGATTCAGATTTACATCTTTCCAAGTCCGTCTTGTAAATTATGAATTCTGTGATCTGTTCAACACACTGCGCAGTATTCTGCAAATAAAATCTAAATTTAGATATTTCAACATTTGTGTTTTAATATGCATCATTTTTCAGGGAAAAAGGAAGAGGCTGTGTATGTTAATGCAGCGGAATGCATTGCTGATCGAAGTTCAGCCATTTCAGGTGAATTATGAAATGTATATTATTTACGTTACAATTCAAATCTGGTTAAAAATGAAAGAAAAGATTTTTGTGTAATTTATTTCTCATTCATTATCATGATCTACAATAAATGAATGATAATTTAAAAGGAAGAAGAAAGATAATTGAAACACTGTATATGTGGTACATTTAAAAATTTGAATTTCTGTGAAGGTGTCGCTCTTTTCTCTGTCTGTTCAGCCATGATGGCTATCACTGCTCATGCTAACTACCCAGTTCTTCTTCAGCTGTTTATTACAATCAAACTGGAAACGTAGGAATGAGCTACCATAGAACAGCAAATGTAAAGATTTTCATGAACTGGATATAGGTTGAATCATTATTGTGTTATCTCAGTCGGCAATAGAGAGTAGGAAATTTATTTGCTTGAAAATGTCACAGATTATTACTTTAAAATCACATGGGGCGTCCTGGTGGCTCTGGCAACTGCAGCGTCTTATAATCGAATCTGGCCTCAGACCTTTGTCACGTCATCCTCCCATCATTCCTGTCTCTCTCCACTGTAAACTGTCAAATAAAACAGAAAAAAAAATATCTTAAATCTTATTGCAATGACCGGGTAACAACTGTTTCTGTTCCATTGTTGTTTGCCATCAGGAGTCTTGCCAGACGGGAAGTCGTCCAGCAGTTGTCCTCATGTTCAGGTGGTGGCGTGGTGTTTGGGGATTCTTTGTGTTATCTTGCTGTCGGCCGTCATAGCCCTCTGTGTCTACTGTAAGTACACACGTCTGCTAAAATACTGCCATTCCTTCTTCTGTTTAAGCTAACTCATTTTGAGGGTAGAGTTCAAAGGATAAGATTTTCCTATCACTTATTATTGCCCATGAAAAGTCTAAACCCACTGATGTATTTGCCACAGTCAGAAGCTGCTACTGTCTGTTCTGCTGCAGCTTTGTGTTTCCTCCTGGAAGTCATCGGCTCTCATTGTTTTCAAAAAATAATTAGAAACAGCTCAGAGACAAACTGCTGCCCTTTCTAATGTAAAACATCATGTTGAACAACACCTGTACTGCAGTTTTTCCTAACATGACTTTATCACACAGCTAATTATCAAGTTTAATGGGGACTTGTTCATTGCTACGTAGCTACTGTTACTTCTGCTGGCAGTGAAGAGGCAAAACGAAACATAAGAGAGTGGAAGGCAAATACGCACAATGATCTGTACACATTCAATTCTGGCAGAATGGAACTACTTTTGATACAATTGCAGTGACTGTGGTATTATACAGTCATGTTAGGAAAAAAATACAATTACAGTTTCAAATGATGTTTTATATTAGTCAGGGCAGAGAAAAAAAAATGGGAACCTACAACTTAAGGGAAGTAATGCAAAACGCATCAGCAGCAGTAGAACAGACAGTAGGAGCGTCTGACTGTGGCATAGTATCTACTTATATTAGTATAATAACATTGGTGGGTTTAAAGTATTCATAGGCATTAATGTTGATAGGAAAGAACAAACTATTCTATGTTCAGACTGCCTTCTCAAATCTGATTTTTGGCTTGTCAGAAAGATTTTATCAAGTCTGAACAGCAAAAAACACATGGAAACCGATTTTGAAATCATATTAATCCACATTATTATTATTATGATTAGTATTTGTATGTAATTATTAGTATGTGGTTCGAAATGCTATTCACATTGGATTTCTACAGCTGCATCTCAGTCTGACGCTCTGGAAACTCAAAAGAGTCGACACAAAATGGTAACTGATGCTGGCCGAAACATTGCTGCATTTATCAATCTCCTCCTTCACTGATGTTTGCTGCGATGGAGGAATTCTGCTCCGTGACAAGACAGTCCTATGGTGTGAAGGCAAACAAATTGGATTTGCCTGCAGTCTGAACAAAGCCTAAAATTACACCAGTGTTATCCTTTAAGGGGACAATTTTCTTATTTCTTATTTGCTACAGCAACACATGAAAGTGAGAGGTTGGTAAGTGATCTGAAGCAGTTAAAAGACAACCAAACAACTCTACTGGCAGTCAATGGCATCTTGGAGAGCAGAAACACAAACATGACTACAGAAAACCTGCAGCTGAAGACAGAGAAGAGCAACTTAGAGAGACGAATAGAAAACATGACCTTGACTCATGCCCAGTGGAGCCTTGATGCCTACTGCCCCAAAGAAGGAAACAGTCAAGGTAATCTTAAAACCACTTCAGTCTGGTCCAAAAATAAGTCGGTGATAAGGAAATCACAACAGTACACACAGTAATCAAATTTATTAATTTTCCTTTCTTATTTCTCTCAGAGAGACAGTGTAAAGCTTGTCAGCAAGGATGGATCCACTCTTCCTCCCTGTCCAGCTGCTATGCGATTGTAGACGAAAAGGATTATTCTAAACAGAAAACCTGGGAAGAAGCTCGAGACGACTGCAGAGGAAAGAATTCAGATTTGGTTATTATAGGAAGTCTAGAGGAACAGGTAATGTTAACATGACAGGAACAGGGAGGGAGATTAATATATGTGGGATTTATTAGCAGAGTAAAAGCAGCTTCAGAAAATCACAAATGAAGTTTGAAACAGATTAAAAAAAGTTCTAAACTCACAATGTGTCAATTTCAACCAACATTTCTGTCATTAATCATCATTAATTATGTGGTAATCAGAAATTCATCTATGAACACAATTGGGGCCTCACCAGTGAAACCAGTGGCTACTGGATTGGCTTGACAGATGCAGCTGGGAGTTGGAAGTGGGTTGATGGAAGCGATCTGACTGAAGAGTAAGACACATTCCTAAACACCATGAATCATAAAATCTGTCACCCATCATCTAACCATCATGTTCTTCCCTCAGCTACTGGATAAAACAACCTGCTGCCAACGCTCACTGTGCCATTTCTCTCCAAAAGACTCGGCCCAAAGGATGGAATGCTGTGGACTGTACTGAGAGAAACAGATGGATCTGTGAAATGAACGCTTTGTCTGTTTAGGCATTGCTGTCAGAACTGATAAAGTTATCATTTGTATTAAGTATTGATTATCTGTAATACAATAAACTAATGTGAATAGTGTTATTAACATCATTTACAATGCAACCAGTATCAAACATTATTTCAAGATGTGTAAAATGACACTTGTGTCTACAATCTTACAGCGACTTATTTGTATTCAAACATGATCATGAATAATTGTCCTACAAGTATTTACCTGTGTGTGTGTGTGTGTGTGTGTGTGTGTGTGTGTGTGTGTGAGAGAGAGAGAGAGAGAGAGAGAGAGATGCATTAATTGCTTACAAATTTGGGCTGAATAATACTGTAAATGTAACTGTTGAGAGTCAGTATTTAGAAAAATAGAAATTGGCCCCAAGGGGGCGCTGAAAGGACAATTTCAGCTTGATTGGAGTTTTTGCTGCATTTTCTCTTACTGGTTTACATCGTTTACTCGTTTCCAAGTGCTATCTACCGATATCTGCCATTTTCCCTCATCTCAGTTGTTTTTCAAAGTAAATATTGTGAAATAAATGCTGTCGAAATATTATGAGTCACTTCCAGAGAAGAAGAGGGCAGCAACTTTAAGCAGTAACTGTGTAAAACGACTTGTGTATAATTACTGTTTTCAACATTTGAACATATGGCCAGTCATACTCAAACTATTGTATCTATCTATCTATCTATCTATCTATCTATCTTCTGCTCAGTTTGTCTGGAAGCAGTTTTTTTTTAGTTATCTTTGCTCACCAGTGAATAAATCTGCAGCCAGACATTCTTGTTATTGATTGTAGGCTATTTTACTTCACAACTTGCTCCTTGAAAATGAAAGTAAGCTTTAATCAAGTTAGAACGAACCACATGAGACAGGATCCTCTAACATGTTTGAACAGGATAAGACAGTAACAGGTCCGGCCTCAGTCTGTCTTGGTGTGTCCGCTCCATTTGGACTTCACTACCAGGTTACATACACTGTCAACATCAGCACCAACACAGCTCTGTAGAGAGGGATAGGAGGAATCATTATCAGGGAAATATCATATTGTGTATTTTACAAAGTGGAATTTTATCTCTAAAATTCTATAAATCTAGTCGCTGAGCAGCCCCTACAGGTGGTTGAAGGATACAACATGACAGAATATTTCTATTTTTTATTATTAACCTTACCTATTTTTTTTATATTTCTTCATTTTAATGTCATTTTACTAGGCAATTTCTGTCTTGCTTTAGCTTATATTTTTGATTTAATTTAAAGAGTTTGTTTTTGGTTGTAATTGTTTTAATCTGTTTATTTTGTGTAAAGGACTTTGACGTTTGTTTTCTTGGACCCAAACGCAGACACAGACAAAAGGTGGATGGAAAAGGAAAAAGGTTTATGGAAGGTGGATGGTTGGTTTGGGGAATGAGACAAAGAGATGGGTTGAGGCAGAAGGCAGCGAGGTGGAGTGGTGTAAGTGACCTGGACCGAGCTGGCTGGCGGGCAGACGAGTAGGTAGGTAAGCAGATGAGCTGAAAGGCTGGCTGGTAGACAAGCAGATGAGCAGGCGGACAAGCAGACGAGCAGACAGGCTGGCTGGAGTGGCGTGGGCAGGTGGAGAGAGAGACAGAGAAATCCTGGACACAGGAGAAACACGATGAGATGACAGGCACAAAAGAACACAAGAACAAACTCTGATATGATAGATACAGAGTGACCGAGAGAGTGTCTACCACGACTTATGCCTACCATACACTAGAAGACTTTAAAAAGACTTTGAAAAGACTTTGAAAAGACTTTTAAAAGACTAAAGTCTGACACCCTCTCACATCCAGCTCACATCTTTTTTTTTTAATTTTTAGTCACAGACTATAAGATTTTACAAAGACTGCCTACCATACACTAGAAGACTTTGAAAAGGGCTACCCCTGCTATTCAGAGTTTTCCAATAGATTGTAAACATGGACTGACTTGTGAAGAACTCTACAAATCCCCCTCCTACTGCACACACACACACACACACACACACAAGAGAAAGGGAGAGAGGGAGCACTGCAGCCAGATTTATATGATTGAAGTAGCTCGTAGGCTAATAGCAAACATTACAGTAGCTAACGTTAGCTTGCAAGTAGCCCCGTTCGGGACTGTGGTTAGCTTGCTAGCTATAGCATATAGCATACTCACCGGGGATTTCAAGGGCTACAGCAATTTCTGTCCACTTTTTTTTCCCTCAGAGAGAGCACAACTATTGGTTGTTGACAATGTTCACGTCATTGAACTTCACTATTTGCATGAGCCAAGACTAAAGACTGATAATATTAAACATGTTTGATTTGATCGGAACGTCAAGACGAGAAAAAGACTGACTTAAGACAGCTCGGACTGAGTTTTCTGACCACCTTACACCAAACGATCGAGATGACGGGAGCGCGCTACAACTGCAGCAAAACTCTCATGATTTTATTCCGACATTGGAAATTTGTCTGCGACAGTGAAATCTCTTGAAAAGTCGTTTGGTGTAAGGTCGCCTTGTAATAATTTCCTGAAAATGTAATAACACCTGAAAATGTAATAAAACCCAATAATGTAATAACTTGACCAATAATGTAATAAAATGTCCTGACTGATATTGTAATAACATTTTACCGATAAAGTAATACCTTTCAATATAATAAAACCTAATAATGTAATAACTTGACCAATAATGTAATAAAATGTCCTGACTGATATTGTAATAACATTTTTATCGATAATGTAATACCTTTCAGGTGGGTCTTTTTTTTTCAAAACTGATGATGTTCATTTTCAGTCCAGAGTTCTACATTTTGTGTTTTAAGAATTTAAGAATGTTATATACATTGGATTTGAAATGAAAGAATGACTATTAGGTTAAAGTGCAGACTGAGCTCCATACAGCCATATGCACATGGGCAGAAACTCAGGGACATGCAGCTACATCCTGGTCTTACTGAGCAGGTGATGGACTTCCTCCTTGGAGACCAGTCCAGGTCAGATGAGCTGAGCAGCACTGGGGAGCCAGGTAACTGTTCCCTAAACCTTCCTCTTCACTCTCTATGCCACAGATTTCCAACAAAACTCTGCCTCATGAAAACAACCACAATCCAACAAAACAACTTTCAGTAACACTTCATTTGAAGGAGGTATACATAAGCATTCATAACACCTACATACGCACTACATGACACCTGACATAAACAGACATAACCAGTCATAAATGTTTGTTCCACCTGGTCAGAAAGGGTTATTATGTCACTTTCAATGTCAAATTGACATCATCCTCTAAGTCAAGTGACATAGTGGTCAGTTGACATATACTGTCATACTGATATATTATGACACTTTCTGCTTCAAAATGACATAGTATTTTATGACAATTGAGTCAAAATATTATAACGAACAGCCAATCATTTTGGCCACTAGGTGGAGCTCTAGTGAAGCTTAACTGAAAATACCTCCAGCACTAGCTACACAAACATGAAATATAAAAATAAAAATAAAAATGTTATTACAATATCAGTCAGGACATTTTATTACATTATTGGTCAAGTTATTACATTATTGGGTTTTATTACATTTTTGATCAAGTTAAGTGCAAATTTTATTACATATTCAGGCGTTATTACATTTTCAGGAAATTATTACATTATTGGGTGCTACACGCCTTTAGGCGGAACAATGTGGCGGTGAGTAGACGGCAAGACGGGGATGATAAACTGTGGGCTGATGACATGATGGGAAGCAGGTGAGCAGACTGGAGACAAGCTGATTGCAGGTGTGTAGGACAAGCTGGGCGCCAGGAGAATGAGGGGAGACCACGCCCACACAAACAAGACAGAGAGAGATACAGACAGGGGAACACTGGAAACACAGGGAAAGGGAAACACAAGAAAAACACAAGGGCTAGGCTGGGACCATGACATGTATGAATTGTGCTATAAACATAAAGTTATTATCTTTGATAAATTTCAATTTGACTTTTGCCAAAAACACAGTACTGAAACTAAGAGTCACTAAATACCAGTAGCGGACCGTGCATTTGAGACCTAGGCCTTCAATGGGTTCCCTAAAAAATCCTAATGGCGCACAAACCACTATCACCGCACCAGACTATTACGCACGGAGAAACAATGTTACCACTGACATATTATTACTTATATATTATTATTATTATCTCACACACACACACACACACACACACACACACACACACACACACAAACACACACAGTCATTCTCTCTCTCTCTCCAACCGGGCCACTGGAACATTAAATAAGACTGGTAAGACTGAAGCAATAATCCAAAAACAATCTATTGGACAATGACGCACTAGTACACATGATTTTAGTATAATTATTCTATCAAAGAAATCTGTTCCAAATGACACACCGGCCATCACTAAATCATTTTATTTCACCTTGAAACTGAAACACCATAATGAGGCACGAGTAGCAAAAGCAATCAATGAATGAATAAGTGGTAGCCTACTCATCCACACATTACGCACAATCCTCTTGCAAAGAAAAAAAACGTTCCAAATGGTGCACAAGAAAATGCGCGCGCAGTAGCACACATCCAGCCAGGCCACTGGGTCTTAACACCTGAGCTTATCATGGGCATAAAATCACAAGAAGCATAAAATTAACTCACCGGTGCTGTTCTACTTGAAGATGAAATCCATTCTCCTTTCTTTTTGGAGGAAGCGGACAATTACGCGGTCATAAAGTTCGTTCTTGGCTTCCATGTCCAATAACAGTTCCTTTTCAATGGCAATGGTAGCCAGTGCTGAGAGTCGACCCTGTCCTGTTGTATTCCTTAAATACGTCTTTATACGTTTAAGCGCTGAGAAGGTCCTCTCAGCAGACACTGTTGACATTGGAATTGTTACAGCCAAACAGGTGAGTGCGTAAAGTTCACGCAGGCTGTCGCTGAGGTCTTTTTGCTGAAGGAAAGACAGGAGGTCACTGGGGCTTTTCCCTTGGAAGCCAGGCATGGCATACACAACTGTGAGCTCGGTTCTCAGCCGCGGTAAGTCGAAAAGGGTTCCATGGCTCTGCGTAAAGCTCTGGAAGGCCTCATTTGGGAATGTTTCCCGGAATGTTTGGAAACGGTGCGCGTCAAGGAGAGAAAGGAATGCAAGTTTCTCATGGTTTAAATGCTTTTAATGCTTTAAATCTGTTCCTTGTCTGGCTGAGAATGCTGTCCAAAATGTCACTGTGTAATTTTTGGTATTTTGCCCGAATGTCCTCTTGGGCATGAGCTCTCCTTGCACTTGGCGCACCTGTTTTACACACAGTGGACTCATAGATGTCACCAAATCACTGTCTTTCCCTCTCAACAGCCTGACAAAACTCACTGATTCTGTCTAAGCAGAACTGAATATCCAGGGCTTTGTTCTGAAGTAGTCCAAAGAGAACATCTGAGTGGTCAAAAATCCCATAGAAAGTGGAGAGCAAGAAGTTGAATTTGAAGTTTTCCAGATGTGTAATGTATCCATCGGCGCTGTTTACAGTATCGCTGTCATATTCGCCATGTTGCTCCACTATGTGTTCAAACACAACCTTAGGGCATCTCTCTTCTCAGACACGGTGGCAACCAGTCGCGAAGTGTAGAGCCACCTTGTTGGTGCCACGCGAGGTAGCCGTCTTTCACAAATCTCGTCAAGCACTTGGGAGCGCTTAGGTGACCGGGAGAAAAATGCAGAAAGACCGTTGAGAGTAGAGAAGAATATTTTGCACTCTCTGAACTTGGACATTCCTTGCATGAGAACCAGATTTAATGTATGTGAATAACAGTGGATGAATAAGGCCAACGGAGCTCTCTCTTTCACTTTGGCTTGCACACCATTTAAACTTGAGGCCATAACAGCGGCACCGTCATAACACTGGGCCACAACCTTGTCTAAGCACTCGTACTCCTCCAGGAATCCAACAATCAAAGCTGCAATATTCTGCCCGTTTCCTGGTGGTGACATCATCAAACCTGACGAACCTCTCCTTTACACCATGGCGTCACATAACGGAGCACACCATAACTCCTACAAACTTTGCTTTCTTGATCTCCCGTTTTATCTCCTCTCCCATCACATCAGCTATGGCAGTGATTAGATCGTTTTGTATTTTCCCTGATGTGCCAGTGAATACTTTATTGGTGGAGAGGTGATAATGGAGATCCTTGTCATATTCAGCTAAAAAGGAGAGCAGCTCCACATAGTTGCCACGATTAGCAGATTCCTTTCCCTCGTCATGACCCCTAAGAGCTCCTGTTTCCCCAAGAACATCACACAGTTGATCAGCTTTTTCAGTATTTCCTGATTTTTCTTCACCTTTTCGTTGTGCATTTCAGTTTCCCTCCTTCTCTGTTCATCCAACTGCAAGTCAACCCTTGTGTCCCCAAACGTTTTCAGCATGACAGTTGCTTGGAGGTGTCCTACCGTGCTCTGATGTCGAGTTGCTGCCTTGCTCAGGCAGCTCAAATTGCCAAATCCGACGTGGTTCCACACACCATACAGGTCGGCTGAAAACAGAAGCAAAACAATTTGTTCTTCTGCATCGAGCCAGTTAGCCACGGGTAACGCTGGAAGTTGGCCGACTGGAATCGGCCCAAAAAGCCTTTCCCTTGCTGGGTAAGCGCTGGTAAATCCGGTGTAGGCCGACTGTTCTGGACGATAGCAAGCTTGTCTTGAAACGATCTTCTTGAAAATGGTTTTGCCAATAAATCGGCTACCAAATCCACTCCTTCTCCTCCCTCTGCCATGATTTTTTATCACAAAGTAAGCTACTCCAACAATTCGCCAGCTAACGTTAGCTAACACTGCTCCAAGCTAACTACGCTGACTGACGTTTTATATTCCAGAGTTGCCGCCAAAGAACCTACGTCACCCAGGGCCTGCATGCAGGCCTGGCTCCCGCCCAAATCAACACACATCAAATTTTGATTGGATTAAAAAAATGACAATCCGAAATACCCCCACACCCCCTTCACACCAAGTTCTATGAACGGATGGATTCAATCAAAATTTTGCAGGCGTTGAGGGAGGAGCACAGATTTCACTTTCACCTAGAGACACACCAGGAAAAAAATCTGATTGGCTAAAAAAAAAACAGGCACTTGCAGTCACCGGACTGCTATAGTAAGTTTACATTATGATTTATGAACAATGTAAATAAGCTTAGAATTTTTATTTTTATAATTTTACATTACTGAACACGTTTTTCCCTTTTCTCTGAACACTAGTAGGCCTGCAGTGAAGGCCTTGCAGGCCTTGACAGCACGCCACTGCTAAATACATCCTAATGTGTGCTGATAATGGTAAATTGTCTATTTCGGTGTTACCAGAGTACATCTTTTGACACCACTGATCATGCCATCCTAATTGATAGGCTCAGTAAATTTCTATTTCCAATTCCAGGTCTTCGTCTGCTCGGCTGTTATGTGGGGTTCCCCAGGGGTCAATCCTTGGACCTATTTTGTTTTCATCATATATGCTTCCCTTGGGCCATATCATCAGTTGCTCTGGTTGTATCTCCTATCACTGTTTGTAGATGACACACAGTTGTATCTTTCTGTAAAGCCAAATGATCGAAGTCATTTAGTCAGTCTACATGACTGTTTGGCTGCAATTAAAGACTGGATGGCTCTAAAATTTCTTCAGCTAAACCCTGACAAAACTGAGGTTCTTGTTATTGGTCCCCATCACATTACTAACAAGATGCATCAGAGTATGGGTCCCATGGCCCTTAATATCAAGCCCTCCTCAGGGAAACTTGGTGTTATGTCTGACCCACACATGAAGTTTGAGCAGCATGTTAATGAGCTGGTTCAGTCCTATTCTTGCTGCCTTGCACTGGCTACCAGTATAGAATTGATTTTAAAATTTGCTTAATTACTTATAAGGCATGGCCTGGCGCTGGCTTACATAACTGAGCTGTTGATTCCCTAAACACACTGCAAGGGTCTTCTAGAAATCCCTTGTTCCAGACTTAGAGCTGATTGTGCCTTTGCTGTTTTGGCCCCCACACTCTGGAACCGTCTCCCCTAAACAACCTCAAAGCAGAACTACAAATACCAAACACAGTGGACCTTCAGTGTGAAATAAAACTCTGGCACTCTGTCAGCGTTGAGACTTCCCTTCCAGCCCTCGTACAGGACTGTTGCTGATCTGTCTGATTTGTGCAGGATGAACAGAAAAGCACAGGAGCCGGCTGTTATTTTCAAAAACCCTCATGTTTCTCTGTCTGCAGGTAAGATGCTTTTACATCAAATCTGCACAAGGTCTTCATCTTGAAGAAAAATATAGATTACATACCACTATTTCATTATGTTGTGTATTATCCTAATATATTGTTCTGATGTTCAAACGTGTTGTGTCCGATGCTTGACAAACTGATTTGCTTGAATCCTTGTAGAAACAATCTTTCAGAGTCTGTCTTTCTCTTCTCTTTATCTTCTCTGATCTGATCAACACACTGTGCGGGATTCTGCAAATAAAATTGATTTCGATATTTCAACATTTGTGTTTTATTATGTATCATTTTTCAGGAAAAAATGAGGAGGCTGTGTATGTTAATGCAGTGGAATGCATTGCTGATCAAAGTCCAGCCATTTCAGGTGAATTATGAAATGTATATTATTTACATTACAATTCAAATCTGGTTAAAAATGAAAGAAAAGATTTTTGTGTAATTTATTTCTCATTCATTATCATGATCTACAATAAATGAATGATAATTTAAAAGGAAGAAGAAAGATAATTGAAACACTGTATATGTGGTACATTTAAAAATTTTAATTTCTGTGAAGGTGTCGCTCTTTTCTCTGTCTGTTCAGCCATGATGGCTATCACTGCTCATGCTAACTACCCAGTTCTTCTTCAGCTGTTTATTACAATCAAACTGGAAACGTAGGAAAGAGCTACCATAGAACAGCAAATGTAAAGATTTTCATGAACTGGATATGGGCTGAATCGTTATTGTGTTATCTCAGTCGGCAATAGAGAGTAGGAAATTTATTTACTTGAAAATGTCACAGATTATTACTTTAAAATCACATGGGGCGTCCTGGTGGCTCTGGCAACTGCAACGTCTTATAATCGAATCTGGCCTCAGACCTTTGTCATGTCATCCTCCCATCATTCCTGTCTCTCTCCACTGTAAACTGTCAAATAAAACAGAAAAAAAAATATCTTAAATCTTATTGCAATGAACGGTAACAATGAATGGTAACAACTGTTTCTGTTCCATTGTTGTTTGCCATCAGGAGTCTTGCCAGATGGGAAGTCGTCCAGCAGTTGTCCTCGTGTTCAGGTGGTGGCGTGGTGTTTGGGGATTCTTTGTCTTATCTTGCTGTCGGCTGTCATAGCCCTCTGTGTCTACTGTAAGTACACACGTCTGCTAAAATACTGCCATTCCTTCTTCTGTTAAACTTATTTTGAGGGTAGAGTTTAAAGAAACGTTCGTTTTTTCTTATCACACAATTATTGCCCATGAAAAGTCTAAACCCACTGATGTATTTGCCACAGTCAGAAGCTGCTACTGTCTGTTCTGCTGCAGCTTTGTGTTTCCTCCTGGAAGTCATCGGCTCCCATTGTTTTCAAAAAATAATTAGAAACAGCTCAGAGACAAACTGCTGCCCTTTCTAATGTAAAACATCATGTTGAACAACACCTGCACTGCAGTTTTTCCTAACATGACTTTATCACACAGCTAATTATCAAGTTTAATGGGGACTTGTTCATTGCTACGTAGCTACTGTTACTTCTGCTGGCAGTGAAGAGGCAAAACGAAACATAAGAGAGTGGAAGGCAAATACGCACAATGATCTGTACACATTCAATTCTGACAGAATGGAACTACTTTTACTGCAGTGATTGTGATGTTATAAAGTCATGTTAGGAAAAAAATACAATTACAGTTTCAAATGATGTTTTATATTAGTCAGGGCAACAGTTTGTCATTGTTTTTTGAGAGAAAAAATGGGAACCTACAACTTAAGGGAAGTAATGCAAAACGGCAGTAGAACAGACAGTTTCTGACTGGCATTTTTTTTCTGACTGTTGTAAGTACATTGGTGGGTTTAAAGTATTCATAGGCATTCATGTTGATAGGAAAAGAACTAACTATGCTATGTTCAGACTGCCATCCCAAATCTGATTTTTGGCATGTCAGATAGATTTGATCAAGTCTGAACAGCAAAAAACACATGGAAACTGATTTTTGCAAATCAGATTGAAGCCACAATTGTATGTGGTTTGAAATGCGATTTTCTACAGCTGCGTCTCAGTCTGATGCTCTGGCCTCAAAACAGTTTTCAAACTGTCCTTCACGTCACTTGTAGCGTGTCACATGACATTACATTCAGAGCGCCAGAAACCAAAATGGTAACTGATGGTGGCCGAAACATTGCTGCATTTATCAATCTCCTCCTTCACTGATGTTTGCTGCGACGGAGGAATTCTGCTCCGTGACAAGACAGTCCTATGGTGTGAAGGCAAAGATGACACATCTCCATTCTGCATTTGCAGCTTTTTATTTTGATTATGTATTTGAAAAATGTGCCATCAATTACTGTACGTACACACGCTTACATTGTTACCACAGCAACCAATGCAGCTAGCTTAACGCTGCCTGAACACACAAATCCGACCTCATAACAGTGTGGACTAGCCTGGTGTCCAGCCCCTATGACTCGCAGTTTTCAGCACTCTTCAAATTTGCATGGCAATTCATAAGGGTCTGGACACAAGCCTATCCACCACTGATTCGGTGACATAATTTCTTGCCCCAACCAATTGGTTGCTGTTAGTTCTCAATGATCAAACTCTTTGACCAATCACAGGAGCAAAGCAGATTGACATAATCTGGAGGTGCCCCATAGCAACAACAATCATGGTAGCGTTCACTTCCCAGTGAAGACAACAGTGTGTTATGGTTGTACATACCATTTTTGAGTGAGATGGACCTCGTCAACGACAATTCCAAGCAACCGATCCTTAACCGTCGGCGATGATATCGTTTGTCGTCATTTGTTGCCACTTGTCGTCGAGCGCCCAGGCCCCCGGACTAACGTTACTTGATCATCCCTCGTTCCTGTATTTCCTTTGCGGAGTCCTCTCCAAGTCGCAAGGCAGAAATACCACATTTTGCAGCCTCTTTCACTTGATCTTCCATAACAGCGACCAACGGACAAATGACAATAACAAGAGGATTTGGCAGTCCCATTTCTGTAGCCAGCAGAGGAGCGAGCAGGTAAATTAAGCTCTTACCAAAGCCGGTGGGAAGCACCGCGAATACATCCTGACCTTTTAAAAAGGGTTTTAAACACACAGATTGTTCCTGTTTTAATTCATCAATGCCATTAAGTTTTTTAAGGACTGACGAAATCGCTAAACCTAGCTTGCTATCATCCAATTCCTTTTCCGCTGCCAGTGCTGCTGCCATGTTGGTTGTTGTTGTTATTGCTGCGCTCTGTAATGGCGTCATCAGTAGATTAGTCCCGCCTACATCGACCAACCAATCAGGTATCTCGGACAGTATCTGTCCGAAATAACTGCCAGTGGATAGGCTTGCGTCCAGACCCTTATGAATCACCATGCAAATTTGAAGAGTGCTGAAAACTGCGATTCATAGGGGCTGGACACCAGGCTAAGTGTGGACAGTCAGTCCTAAAGATCAGATTTGAGAAACAAATTGGATTTGCCTGCAGTCTGAACAAAGCCTAAAATTACACCAGTGTTATCCTTTAAGGGGGAAATTTCTTATTTCTTATTTGCTACAGCAGCACATGAAAGTGACAGGTTGGTAAGTGATCTGAAGCAGCTAAAAGACAACCAAACAACTCTACTGGCAGTCAATGGCATCTTGGAGAGCAGAAACACAAACCTGACTACAGAAAACCTGCAGCTGAAGACAGAGAAGAGCAACTTAGAGAGACGAATAGAAAACATGATCAGAGAGAGGAATGAGCTCAACTTGACTCGTGCCCAGTGGAGCCTTAATACCTACTGCCCCCTGACAAAAAACACTCAAGGTAATCTTAAAACCACTTCAGTCTGGTCCAAAAATGAGTCAGTGATAAAGAAATCACAACCCAGTAATGATGTTTGTTGATTTATCTCTCTTTATTTCTCTCAGAGAGACAGTGTGGACTTTGTCAGAAGGGCTGGATCCACTCTCCCTCCCTGTCCAGCTGCTATGCGATTGTAGATCCTGCAAGTCCTGGTCGGAGAACATGGGAAGAAGCTCGAGAAAACTGCAGAGGAAAGAATTCACATTTGGTTATTATAGGAAGTCCAGAGGAACAGGTAAACAGAACACTATGGGAATGTTAACATGACAGGAACAGGGAGGGAGATTAATATATGTGGGATTTATTAGCAGAGTTAGTTTGGAAAAGCAGCTTCAGAAAATCATAAATGAAGTTTGAAACATAAAAAAAGAGTCCTAAACTCACAATGTGTCAATTTCAGTTTTGAACTAAAATTGTCATTAATTCTGTGATTATCAGAAATTCATCTATGAAAACAGTTGGGGCTTCACCAATGAAACCAGTGGCTACTGGATTGGCTTGACAGATGCAGCTGGGAGTTGGAAGTGGGTTGATGGAAGCGATCTGACTGAAGAGTAAGACACATTCCTAAACACCATGAATCATAAAATCTGTCACCCATCATCTAACCATCATGTTCTTCCCTCAGCTACTGGATAAAACAACCTGCTGCCAACGCTCACTGTGCCATTTCTCTCAAAAAGCCTTGGATGGAAACGCCCTATGGATGGAATGCTGTGAACTGTACTGAGAGAAACAGATGGATCTGTGAAATGAACGCTTTGTCTGTTTAGGCATTTCTGTGAGAACTGATAAAGTTATTGTAAAACTGTGCTCTGTATTAAGTATTGATTAGCTGTAATGCAATCAACTGTAATTTAATCTATCTATCTATCTATCTATCTATCTATCTATCTAACTATCTATCTACGTGGACCCCAGGAAGAGTAGCTGTTACCTTGGTAACAACTAATGGGGATCCAAATAAACAATAAATAAACAATAAACAATATCTATCTATCTCTATCCTCACCAGTGAATAAATCTGCAGCCAGACATTCTTGTTATTGATTTGTGTTTTACTTCAACTTTTGGACTTCACTACCAGGTTACATACACTGTCAACATCAGCACCAACACAGCTCTGTAGAGACGGATAGGAGGAATCATTATCAGGGAAATATCATATTGTGTATTTTACAAAGTGGGATTTCCCCGTTTGTCTGATGGGGCTTCAGTATTTTTTGGTTTGTGTAAACAGAGCTGAAAGCAAGTGAGGAAATGTATTTCCATTATGATAAGAGACACTAGAAAATGCACAACTATAGTAGCGTGAGAAGATACTGCAGACACGTAGTTGTGGTTAACAGTGATTGAGAAAACTTTTCCCATCAGATCAACATTACATCAGCCTCTAAACAATAAGGAACAACACTGTCACAACCTCACAGCAGAACAACAAATACCAAACACAGTAGACCTTCAGTGTGAAATAAAACTCTGGCACTCTGTCAGCGTTGAGACTTCCCTTCCAGCCCTCGTACAGGACTGTTGCTGATCTGTCTGATTTGTGCAGGATGAACAGAAAAGCACAGGAGCCGGCTGTTATTTTCAAAAACCCTCATGTTTCTCTGTCTGCAGGTAAGATGCTTTTACTACATCAGATCTTGTTGAATTGCATGAATCCCTTTAGAAACAATGTTTCCAAGTCCGTCTTGTGAATTATGAGTTCTCCAATCTGTTCAACACACTGCGCAGGATTCTGCTAATAAAATCTTACTTTTTTAATTCAGCATTATTATTTCTTTGTATTTATTTAATGACCACGACATAGAGCATAACTAAAATAGAAAAACAAAGACATAAAAAGTAGATAACAAAGAACATGTAATGACAGTAGTCTACACGGGACAACAAAGGCCAACATACAATCTAGACAAGGGCGTAATTTACGGGGGTCGGGGGGTCGCGACCCCTCCCATATCACAAACAGGCCAGTAAGACCCCCCCCCCCCCCTCCCCAATAATATAGCATAACGAGTATAAATTAACTCCATATAATACAAACTGATAAAATCATTTTTTCCCCGCATTTGTTACGTCCATCCCGGAGGGTTGATTGGCAACTGACAGAAGTAGATCTGATCAATTTTTAAAAAACATGTTGTTCTCCATTGCATAGATGCTTGCTTTTGTACTGTTGGTAAGGCTAGGCTTCTCATGGAAAACACACTAGCTTCAGCTGTTTATTACACCATGTCATGAAATATACAGTATATGGCCTTTGAACAGCTTTCTGCTGATTTTTAGATAGAGAGTGATCTAAAAGCATTTAGTTCTTAATTTTTACAAATATGTCCCAGGTGTGTCCAGATTCAGATTCAGATTCATTCTTTATTGTCCTCTATAGAGGACATTTGTTTTCACAGTCTGTACACAATCAAACACTCAAAACAAGTAATGCTCAAAACAGGGTATGAACAAACAAGAACATCACAACAACACAAGTCTGTTACAGTGTAAAGATGTGTAAAGATCATCATGGTGATTAAACTAGCCTATTTATGTGAGGTTCCATTGCAGTGAGCAAGTGCACAAAATATCATTCGTTATAAGGACATTAGTGGGGAAAATGCTCTAGAATCAAGCATGGCCTGGACCCCTATAGAGGGTTGGTGTTCTCGGGGTATATGCATCTCAACCCCGCCAAGGTTCAAACCAAAGTGACGCCCTTGAATCTAGATATGCAATAATCCAATACGGTAATCAAACAAGAACAAGGGGGAGGGGGTACCTTGCACATTGTACTGCACGGAAGGCTGTGACTAAGACAGTGTCAAACCACAGGGTTGAGTAATTGTTTTGTGACTGGTAGAAGAGGTGGAGAAATCAGCTATTAATGAATTCCAGGACAGGGGACCAAGACTTTTGGAATGAACTGTAGTTATTTTTAAGAGTTGCAGACAGCTTTTTTAGTGTGGAGTGCTCAGTTAGAAGGTTGAACCAGTGATTTATGTAAAGTTGTTTTTTTTTTAATCTATTTTTCCAGTTGAAAAGAACAACCTTTTTAGCTGTTTTTAGAGATGTTAAAGTGAAAGGTTTAAGGTGTATAGGAATGTGGATGGAGTAGAGATCACCCAGTAAACAAACAGAAGGGCAAAGGGGGAGAATGGTAGACAGTCAGTCAAATAAAATCTTAATGAATATATAAGATGGGCTATACATATACAGTGTATAAAAGATATTTCAACATTTTCATTGTTCAGAGAAAAATGAGGAAGAGGCTGACTATGCTAATACAAAGGGAAGCATTGCTGATCAAAGTCCAACCATTTCAGGTAAATTATGAAATGTAAATTATTCACCTTACTAATGAAATTTGTTTAAAAAAATAAAGAAAAAAACAATGATCTCATTTATTTCTTGTTAAAAAGATGAAGAAAAATGAAACTTTGACATTGAAAATTGAACACTGTACAATTGAACAGTTTTTTACTGAAACTGTTAAATCATCTTGTTGAGGATATCTGACTGGATTCTTTGTTGTTTCTGCTAGATGAGAGCTCTCCCTCCCATTTCCAATCTTCTCTACTGATCGCAGTGTGTTGGGTGATACTGGTAGGAATCATGGCTCCTCGTATCTACTGTGAGTACAAACTGAACATTTATCCCCTATTCTGTAAGAATATACATGTTCTTATTAATGTTCAGATGCAATGCTATCTGTACCAAACTTGTCCCTAAAATCAAGGGAGGGTGGGGTCAGTGTGTCATGAGTGAGAAAAACGTTTATGTGCCAATCAAACTTGATGTCAGATTATTTCTATGACCTTGTCCCACAGTGACAGCACAACAAATTCTTATAATGTGACTGATCTGACAGCCCAGGACCTTCCTGTTTCCTTCACTGTAGTTACCTCGGTCATTTCTGAGATCAACGCAGAGCTGAGAGAAAACCAGACAGAAAACCTGCAGCTGAAGACAGAAGACAACTTGACTCATGCCCAGTGGAGCCTTGATGCCTACTGTCCCAAAAAAGGAAACAGTCAAGGTAATCTTAAAACCACTTCACTTTGGTCCAAAAATGAGTCAGTGATAAAGAAATCACAACACAGTAATCATATTTATTAATTTTCCTTTCTTATTTCTGTCAGAGAGACAGTGTAAAGCTTGTCAGGAGCAATGGATCCACTTCCAGTCCAGCTGCTATGCGATTGCAAATCCTGATAGTTCTGGTCGGAGAACGTGGGAAGAAGCTCGAGAAGACTGCAGACGAATTAATTCAGATTTGGTTATTATAGGAAGTCCAGAGGAACAGGTAAACAGAACACTATGGGAATGTTAATATGACAGGAACAGGGAGGGAGATTAATATATGTGGGATTTATTAGCAGAGTTATTTTAGAAAAACAGCTTCAGAAAATCACAAATGAAGTCTGAAACAGATAAAAAAGAGTCCTCAAGTCACAATGTGTCAATTTCAACAAACATTCCTGTCATTAATTCTGTGGTCATCAGGAATTCATCAATGATATATCTTTCGGCATCACCAGTGAAACCAGTGGCTACTGGATTGGCTTGACAGATGCAGCTGGGAGTTGGAAGTGGGTTGATGGAAGCGATGTGACTGAAGAGTAAGACACATTCCTAAACACCATGAATCATAAAATCTGTCACCCATCATCTAACCATCATGTTCTTCCCTCAGCTACTGGATAAAAAAACCTTCTGCCAACGCTCACTGTGGCATTTCTCTCCGAAAGACTCGGCCCAAAGGACGGAATGCTGTGGACTGTACTGAGAGAAACAGATGGATCTGTGAAATGAACGCTTTGTCTGTTTAGGCATTGCTGTCAGAACTGGGAAGGTTACTGTAAAATTGTGCTTTGTATTAAGTATTGATTACCTGCAATGCAGTAAACTGTAATCTGAATAGTGTTATTAACATCATTTACAATGCAACCAGTATCAAACATTATTTCAAGATGTGTAAAATGATGCTTGTGCCTAGAATCTTACAGCGACTTATTTGTATTCAAACATGATCATGAGAGAGGTGCGTTCATTATTTACAAATTTGGGGTGAATAATACTGTAAATGTAACTGTTGAGAGTCAGTATTTAGAAAAATATAGAAATTGGCCTAAAGGGGGCGCAGAAAAGACAATTCCAGCTTGACTGGAGTTTTTGCTGCATTCTCTTACTGGTTTACATCACGGTTTACATCGTTTTCAAGTGCTTTGATCATGTTATGAGATTTCTGCCATTTTTCCCTAATCTCAGTTGCTTTTCAAAGTTAAAGGATAAGGCCGGTGTTTTTTAATGCATTTCTTACCGTCAACAAATCCTATGAAAATAACAAAATCAGCAATGATTTTGTTTTGCCAACAAGTCTCGTCCATGTAGCCGGTGCCCAATGCAGCCATGTCCCATCAGCCATAGAACTCCATTGTATTAAAAAAACGATTAAAAACCCGTCACAGAGCCATGCTGCTGCTCTGCAGCATATTTCATCATCACGATGCACCGGGCCGGACGACTTTTTCCTCAAACAACTTAATAAGCCGGCTGTAAACACTTTGCGATCCCAGGAAAGTAGTTCCGTAGCACCGAAAATAGTCCACTATTAGTAATGAATGACTTTTCGTGGTAACAGTTAGCGATTTTTTAAATTTAAACTATGTCTTTGTGAGCTGTATTTCAAGGTTTTTAGTGGTACGTGGGAAGTCAGAAAGTAACAGGTGTAGAGCAAACGCATTGTTGATTTTGTTATTTTCATAGGATTTGTTGATGGTAAGCAATGCATTAAAAAACACCAGCCTTATCCTTTAACATTTTGAAATAAATGCTGTCGAAATATTTTGAGTTACTTCCAGAGAAGAGGAGGTCAGCAAATTTAAGCAGTAACTGTGTAAAATGCCTTGCCGTGTATAATTACTGTTTTCATGTTAAATGTAATCTGTTTCTTCTCAACTCTTGTCACTGTGTTCAACATTTGACCAGCTAAATCTGTCCAGGTCTTATCACCGACCTCAGGAACTTCAGAGACAATCAAAGATGACGTAGAAGCAATTGTAATGGCCAGACATACTTAAAATAAGATAAGATTTATTGATCCCCTAGGGGAAATTCGGGTGTCACAACAGCAATGTACAGCACAGTATAGCAGAACAAAGAGAAGGTAATAAAAAAATAATAGAAAAAGAATAGTGCAGAAAGGATACAGGCAATATACATAAACAATATAACACTATAAATATAAAATGATTAAACAGTGTCTCAATGTCCAAAGTTATCCAGTGTAATAAATTCAAATTTGAGTCCGGGGATTGTGATTGTGATTAGTGCAAGTTCTAGTGCAGGTTATGGGTGCGGGGCAGGGGCTGGGGGGCTATGTGGCTGGGGCTGGTGGGAGAGGGTCACAGCTGACTGGTGCAGGGGTCACGGATGATATTAAACAGTCCGATGGCCGCTGGCACAAAGGAACGCCCAAGGCAGGAGGAGGAGCCTGTGGCTGAAGCTGCTCCTCCTCAGCCTCAGCTCGTCGTACAGAGGGTGAGAGGGCTTCTCCGGGATGGCATTGATCTTTCCCCCTCATCCTCCTCTCTGCCACTGCCTCCAGACTGTCCAGCTTGAGCCCCACGACTGAGCCAGCTTTCTTCACCAGCTTGTTCATTTTGCAGGCTTCCCCTGCCTTGATGCGGCCTCCCCAGCACACCACAGCAAAGAACAGTGCACTGGCTGCTACAGACTGGTAGAACATCTGCAGCAGCCTGTTGCACACATTGAAGGTGTTAGGGTACGGTGACCAGACGTCCCGGTTTCAAGATGGGTGTCCCGAGTCCCAACAAATATCTGTAAAACATTAAAATGTCCCGGTTTTCAACATTCACTACCAAATTGTCCCGGTTTTCACCACAATTAAAATAATAATGGTGTTATACTTGTTTTCAGCGCTTACATAGACGTTTATCATGTTCTGTCCCGCTCATTATTACCTAACCCAATCAAAAAACAAACAATGCACCACAAGTCTGAATGTTTTGGTGGATTTTTGGAGACAAAACATCTTTTTTGGTTTGCTGAGGCACTGTCCATGGTGTTGAAAGGTGCAGTCACTAGGTGTGCTAAGTGCTGAAATAATTGTCCCCCATCCTGATGAAAACACCTATGGTGCGTGCATAAGCGCATACATGTGCGCGTGCATGAATGTGCGGGACACTTAAGGGTCCCGGTTTGGGGGTTTGAAAATGTGTGTTAGGGGGAGAACTCAGGGACTGGACCCAAATGCAAAACCGGCAGACAGAGAACTGGGGTTATGCAAAAAGCTTTAATAGCTGAACTTACGCAAAATACAAAACAGGCAATCCAAGGGCAAAAACTAAAAATCGCCGACAGGCAAAGGAAACAGAAGGAATCCAAGGCTGGCAGGGATCAAATCTAAGGACTTGCAACACGAAACACAGGTAACAGAGCAGGTCTTGGAAGCCAACGGAAAAACAGAACTGGCAACAAAGCGGGAAACACAACAGACAAACTGACAACCACTCCAGGGAAACACAAACAATATATACACACACACGGGACTAACGAGAATAGAGAACAGCTGGCTGGAGGGGAAAGAGTCCGGAAGCTGATTGGCTGAAAGCGGACAGGTGAAGGGCTAATGGGCTGATAGAAGACAGGTGTGTGTGTGCAGGAGGAGGGAAAGTCTGAGGACATCTGGTGGGTGTCTGGAGGATGACAGGACCGGGGAGTAGAAGGAAAACACCAGGAAAACACAAGGGCTAGGCTGGGACCGTGACAGAAGGACCTGAGCCTCCTTAGGAAGTACAGCCTGCTCTGTCCTTTCCTGTAGAGGACCTCAGTGTTGTCCAACCAGTCCAGATTATTGTCATAAAATGTACAGCGATGAATTAACAGTCAATTAATTTGTCTAAATATTTTATAGTGTCAGTTGTTTTCCTAGGGTTGACGAAGAAAGGCTGAGACATATTTGGCTTTTTTCATTTGTTTGGAAGGTTTTCAAAATATATGCATACAGTTTTTGAATTTGGCGAGGTAAAGATTTCCAATTCCTACATAATGTGTGCAATGCAAGAACAAGTGCAGCTCTGTTTCCACCTCTGCTTGTGACCAGTTTTCATTTGAGTTGTTCCATTTGTTTGGTTCCCCTTTAGTGTTTTTTTGGGGGGTTTTTGTGTTGTCTTTTTGGTTTGTGCTTTTGTTTAGTTTTTAGTTTGTTTTTCCATTTATTTGGGTTGTCATATTTTGTGGTTTAGGATTGGTGTTTTTATTTTGAATATCAGGTAGTGTGGCATTTCAGTGTTTTCTTTTGATTTGTTCAGCACTCACCTTGTCTCTTGACTCCTACCTCCTCTTGCTGCTGCTCTCTGGTGGGATTTGATGCATGCTCTCGGCCCACATGTGACTCCAGGGGGGGGGGTCTTACCTCTACACAATATCTGTTCACCACCGGCCTGCTGGAGGCTGCAATCTGCACTGATCTCAGGTCTGTGGAAGAGGTTTGAACTGTTTTCAACCACATCTGCTTTTCCCGTCTTGGTATTGAACCCAGCTCTTTTCGTAGAAGTTTCATAGAAGGTGTGTGGACTCCAGAGAGCCTTGCTGGTCCAGTCAGTTAGAGAGACTGTCTTGTTGTCAGAAGGTCCCAGGTTCAAGTCCAGCAGCTTCACCTTCAAGTGTAGAAATATCTTGAGGCTTCAGGCTCCGTATCAGAGCATCTACTGGCTTATAGGTGAGCTGTTGTTGTGAGCTGACAAAGTGGGGTTTCATTCAACAACAGGTTATCAAGCTGTGAGCTTTAGGGAGGTGATGTGGTCCAGTGAGAGCAGGATCATATCTGTTAACAGCAGTGTGTCTTCAGCAGGACAGACAGAAAAGCTGTAAAGTGTTGTACTGTCAGACAGCCTTTCAGCCTGTATGTAACTTTATTTCAACCAGCTGACCAGGTGGGTTTCATTCAACCAGAGATCATCAGGTGCAGCCTGGTGTCAGAGGACTGCAGACGGTCCAGTGATTAGAGAGGCTGTCTTGTAAACTTAAGGTCCCTGGTTCAAGAAGTAACTGAGGCTTTACAGCATCTAACCAGCCTTTATATTAGGAGTTCATCAGTGACCACCTTGGGGCGCTAATGAGCACATTTGATTTTAGTGTGCTTGAAGTTGGAAAATTCCCACAAAACAAAAAATGACATGCAAACCAGTTGGAGAAGTTGCTGTTTTATTGAAATCTGCTGTCTGCTGTTAGCTGTCACATCCAGCTGGAGTCTGACTGATGTTTAACTGAAAATCCAATAGAAAGTTACCTGTCCTGAGCCGATATTTCTGGGACTGTTATTGATACCTGGTGTTGTGGCAGATTGGTTTAAAGATTTATTTCCAGTCAATGAGTCAGTCAGTTAGTCAGCAGGTCAGTAAGTTAATTAGTAGTTAGTTTCTTGCTGGTTGGCTGAAGTCTTGGCCTCAAAAGCTGTTCAGATAGTCAGTCTGTTGGTATAACTCTAACTGCTCAGTTAGTTACTGTTAGTCTCTTACTGACAGTGAAGGTCTGACTTCCACTGCGGCCTCAGTCACCTGGTGAGGTCATTGTCAGTCAGGTAGTTAGTTTCTCTCTAACAGTGAATTTTATGCGTGTGATGTCTGCGTCTTAGCTTAGTAAATATGGTTCTGGTTGTTCGGATATGGATAAAGCCTAGCACTACACTAAGATTTTATTTTCAATGGAGATTTCCATTGGTGTAAAGTTTTTAAGTTTATTTATTTATTTATTTTGGTAATGAAGACCGCATCAACATGTTCATCACTGTCTTTCCCATGAGACCTGAATGCAGCATACTACTTACTGCCCTGCCAATGTCTTTACTGCGGCTGCGCGAATCGCCCCTCCCGGAAGCGACATGGTTGTTGTTTTGGTGTCCGCTGGTAGTGGTAGTCATCTGTCAAACGGTAGCAGGTTAACTTACACCAGACAGCTAGTAGCCACGGAATTAAGGACAGTCGTCAGCATTAGATTCAGAATGATTTTTCAAAACTAATAAAACGATTTGAGTTGCGAGTGGGTGATAGACGTTGTTTTAATTTGGCGAACGTTAGCTTCCTAGCTAGCTAGCCTCCTTGCTGGCTAACTTAAAGCTTGTCACTCTGTCAAGTTAACGTTAGTTCGTTATGGATTGCACGGCGCTGGAGCTCGATGCTGTCAAATTTGCCAAAACGGCTGTCACCTATGACCAGAATGGGAAGTATAACGAGGCTGTCTTTTATTACAAGGTAGGAGGCTGAAACTGAACTTGACAACTGTAAACAGCTGCCCGTTAACGTTAGGGTTAACGTTAGCTTACCTGCAAGTTAACATTTCACTTTCTCTTTCACCTGCACTAACCTTAACTTTAATGAACTCTCATAGCTTGCTTCTTTGGGCTTGTTTAGTGACACACACACACACACACACACACACACACTTTCAGGAGAAAACTCTTCGTTTTCTATTTTCTGTTTGTTAAGTTGTAGTTACACTTAAGTTATAGTTAAATGTTAGATACTTGGTATATTGATTACTAGTATTTAATATGTCATGTTCAACCACTTGCTTCCTCTGGGACTCTGTGGTGCAGGAGGCGGCCCAGGCCCTGATCTACGCCGGCATGGCTGGGTCCAAGCTGGAGGGAATCCAGGACAAAGTGAATGAATACCTGGATCGGGTCCAAGCCCTCCACAATGCTGGTGAGTTCAGCTTACAGGAGACACAAACGGGATCCCAGATTTCATTTGACTTTTTCCCGCATTTAGCTGGCATGCCTGTCCAGAGCGACTGACAGTGATTGAGCAGGTAGGGGTTCAGTCAGTGTCTGGCTCAAAGACACGACTGTGGGAAAGAAACCTGCCTTATGTGACGGCCTCTCTAGCAGCTGGCATGTCACACATCATTTGCAGTACTTGCTAGGGATGTCACTATATATCGAAATTCAATATATCTCAATACCAAAATGAGACAAAACATCTCGTGGGGCAGAAAAAAGAATCGTGATATTAGCTCCATTTTATTCTGCTGAAGAAATCACAAATGAGACGCTTGACCATCACAATTGATGGTCTCTTGATGGAATCTTTCCAGCTCTACTCTGCTGCTGAATCAATGTTGGGGAAACCCTGTGATCTTTGATATGATTCTCCACCTACGTTTTGTTCAAAGTAAAGTTCTGTGCTGGTGAACTGTTACTGATTAGCAAGCTAAGACGATGCTGAGGGCCTGCTATTGAATAGGAAACACTTTCTCAGCTCCATTCTGACTCATTTTTTCCATGACTTATGGGACAACTCTCCTCACGCTAGAGGTGTGTGTGTGTGTGTGTGTGTGTGTGTGTGTGTGTGTGTGTGTGTGTGTGTGTGTGTGTGTGTGTGTGTGTGTGTAGGTGCATGCATGACTGTGTGCGACCACAGAGACCATGGGAGTGTCCCATTTTGTTGCACAGCCAGTGGGTGTGTCTCCCAGTGAGCCGAGCCTGGTTAATGTGCTGTACTAAGTAGGCCAACGTGTTGCTGCTGGGTTGTGCCTTTTCCCTCAGTTTCCTATGAGATGAAAACATAACTTTATTGTAATAACTTGTCTAAACGTACAGGTGAAACATTATTTTTTCTTCATAGTCTTCATAGAAACTATAGGAGTTGAATAGACTCAATCTAACATGCCATTTTTTTTTTATCACCCTTCATCACTGCGTAGTAGAAACACAGTATTGAAGAAACTGACTGCATGAGGATTGTTTCCTTTGTGTTCATTCAGCTGCAGTGCCCCCCCACAGCTAGAAAAATTTAAATACAATGAGAACTGATCATCTGGCTTAGTTTCTCAGCCCGCCCCGAGAAAAATCAACAGTTAGGCTACAATTGCAATTACAACTTAATTTTCCACATATTATGATATAAACATCCAAATAAAAGCCATTCTTAAGCGGCAGCTGTTCTGGAACTGATCCAGGAATTGGCTCAGGAGTGATCCTGGATCTCAGAATCAAAATAAACCCCACAGCTACAGGAAACACTGCATGAGGTTATATAAACTTTTATGGTATCTAGCTGCCACACAGAACAGCTTACAATGAGTGAGTAAGAAGTGGTTCAGTGTCTTCCTCTACGACACACAGCTGTTGACAGTAGTGTTGCCACAGTAACCAACATGTCAATACTGAACTGGATCCCAGTTCACCTGAACTGGAAAATATGTAACTACTTCACTTACAGAGTCAACAAAGAAGAACAGCCAACTGACATCAAAATGACAACCAAAATCACTTGTCAAGACTCACCTGTTTAGAGAAGCATATACTTTATGATTGTGTTGTTAGTTTTAAGTATACTTAAACTGTTTCTAATGCTGTTTTTTTTCTTTCTTTTAATGCTGCTTTATTGTTTTTATTCTGTGAAGTGCTTTAAGTTATTGAGAAAGTGCTATATACCTAAAATTTATTATTATTATCAACCCCCTGTGGAAAAGTTGCTACAAAGCTGTCTAAGTCAACTGTGGTAACACATTGCTTCATGGTTTTTCTTGTTTGCTGTGGTGTCGTAGTAGTAGTCATTTTTTTGTATTTTCACCTTTATTGCATAGTAGTTGTTGCAAAGATTGGGTATGACAAGTGACAAAGGTCTTGGTCCTGATTCGAACCCAGGACGTTGCGTTTACATGTCACTCGTCTTATACCGCTGAACCACCCGGACGCCCCTGCCTGTCATATTCTTTAACCCGTCGCTGACCTTTGCCCCCAGTCCAGGCGCAGAGGAGCGACCCGCTGAAGTCGCGGCAGCAGGTGGACCTGGAGCGCGCCCACTTCCTGGTCACACAGGCCTTCGAGGAAGACGAGAAGGGAAACGGCGACGAGGCCATCGAGCTCTACACACAGGCTGTGGAGCTGTGCATCCAGACGGTGGGTCTCTCTCTCTCTCTCTCTCTCTCTCTCTCTCTCTCTCTCTCTCTCTCTCTCTCTCTCTCTCTCTCTCTCTCTCTGTTTCTCTGTCTGTCTGTCTGCCTGTCTGTCTGTGTCTTTCTCTCTCTGTGTGTGTGTCTGTCTGTCTGTCTCTCTCTCTCTCTCTCTCTCTCCCTCTCACTCTCTCCCTCTCCCTGTCGCTCTCTCTCTCTCTCACTCTCTCCCTGTCTGTCTGTCTGTCTCTCTCTCTCTCTCTCTCTCTGTCTCTCTGTCTCTCTGTCTCTCTGTGTCTCTCTCTCTCTCCCTCTGTCTCTTTCTCTCACTCTCTCACACTCTCTCCACACTCTCTGTCTCTGGCTGGATGCATCACTCTCTCATTCACGATGACTGGACCTATGATTCATTCTACCTGGCATTAAAAAAAGGTCTTAAAGGTCTAAAAAAGTCGTTTCTCGCTCTGTTTTTTCCAACAGTCCAACGAGACGTCGGACCAGGCGCTGCAGGCCAAGCTGAAGCAGCTCGCTCGCCAGGCCTTGGACCGGTAAGAGTTTCTGACAATTAGTGTTAGAGCTATCACCTGGATGGGCTGAGTAACTCTGTTTTGAGTTGCTGCAGTTTATTCTCCAGGCTCTTAATGTGGTTATTGTGTTTTGTTTAGCTGCTGAAAGTGTACTGCACACATGATCTGAGTAACTCTCTGGATAAGAATATCTAAAGCTAAATTCCTAAAGTGTAAATGTAAATGTGGTATGAACTAGTGCCTGCTCTCACTAAGTGTGTAGAAGGTGTAGAGTCATTTTTACATAGGTTTTGAATATAAGCCCACAAGTGGACTATTTCTAAGATATTTGTTGTTTTGTTGTTTTGTCAATCCAGTGTTTGGACCTCAGTGACAACATCAGTACCTGTATATCAGCATATTCAGCAGCCCTACATGTCTTTTCAATGACCAAACACAATGTAGGGTGTGTTCTTTTAAATAAAAGAGATGTTGATTTTGCTTTGTTGCTGTCAAGCCTAGTGCTCCAGTTTCCAGTGTGTGTTTATTTCTCAGTTCAGCTCAATTCAGCTCATCTTGATTCTTACTAGAAGTGAAATTTCTTGTCATTTATATGTTTGATGAGTTTCATTTTTCTGAAAACAGTGATTTTTCAGTTGCCTGATGTCCCAGACTGAAATCAACAACCACCTCTTATGTTATGTTACGACAGGGCGGAGGGTCTTAAAGAATCTCAGTCCAGATCGACTCCAGCCCAGCCTCAGGACAGGACCAAGCCCAGCGGCGGGGCCCCTCCCGGGGGTCCGGTCCGCCAGTTCTTCCCCCTCGGTCCGGACTTCTCCCTCCACGACCGGCCGCAGCCCCAGCCGGTCCGGGCGGTCCAGTCCAGCGAGCCCCAGGGCCAGCGCTACACATCGGAGGAGATCGAGGTGCTCAGGTGAGCTCGTAGGGGTTTGATTTTGTCAGGGTGCCAGTCAGAGTCAAGTCTGACAGAATAATAGAAAGGGGTCAGCGTGTGTCCCAGTTTAGTGAAACCCTACAAAGGATGCATGACAAATTATCCACACCCTCAGCATTTCAATACCATGACAAATAATCACAACCTGAGCACCATTATTTAAAAAAAAATGGGCTTGTGTGTGTGTGTGGTCCTACTTAGGACTGGAAAGTCTGAAAAAGTATGGAAAATTAATTAGACAATTTCTAGCTCATACATAGTTGTTGTAGTAGGAATTTGCTCTGAATGTCTGAAAAATTTTAGGAAATTTTGGTCTCAGCTGACTACTGGCTACACGTGTTATGTAGTTATATGCCCATTGTCAGTTCATGTATCGTCACTGTGTCGAGTGAAAACCTTTTATGGAAAACTCCAATTTTAGTGATTTTTACGTTTTAACTTCAATTGAATGATTACATGTTCCTCTACGGGTTGAGACAATAGATGCCAAGCTAACAACAAGGCTGTTTCCTCATCCTTTCTCTTTCCTTTTCTCATTCCTGAAAAGTTGTGGTTTTCACCCAACAACAGCGACGTGCTGATGTGAGGTGTAATGTTACGCCATATTAGTGATATTGATTAGCGATTATTTTCATTGTCGATTAATCTGTCGATTATTTTCTTGATTAATCGATTAGTTGTTTGGTCTATAAAATGTCAGAAAATGGTGAAAAATGTGGATCAGTGTTTCCCAAAGCCCAAGATGACGTCCTCAAATGTCTTGTTTTGTCCACAACCCAAAGATATTCAGTTTACTGTCATAGAGGAGTAAAGAAACCAGAAAATATTCAAATTTAAGAAGCTGGAATCAGAGAATTTTGACTTATTTTTCTTAAAAAATTGCTCAAACTCATTAATCGATTATCAAAATAGTTGGCAATTAATTTAATAGTTGACAACTAATCGATTAATCGATTAATCGTCAGTTCTAATATTGATGTATATCATTCTATACGTAGTGATACACACTTGACAGAACAAATCAGATTCCAGTCCCTGCAGCTTTAGTTCAGCATGAAGGTTTGAACACAGAGCAGATTTTGTCTGTGCTGCACTTTATCTTTCCTTCTGATTCAATAAAATAAACAGGAAAAGCTAAAGGAATGCTAGTTGATTCTAGATCATTACAGATCAGTATGCCAAATAAGAAATATACAGCCAATATAATGTGTTTATCTCACCTTGAAATTATGATTTTTTTTCTCTATATTACAAGCCAAACTAAAAGCTCAAATCAAGTGTTTAACTAAGTCAGTTCCTCTGTTGCACTAATCCACCTGTTCTTCGTCTTCAGGAGCACATCTACAATCAACAGCATAGCTTATGTTCCCTTCATGAGTGTGGACCTGAAGGAGAGATTTGCCTTTCCTGTCCCTTTCTCGTGAGTATGCTGCCTGTGGTTTGCTGTTTTATATCATTTTTCATCAGTCATATCAGATACAACTACAAAACAGAGATTCAACTAAAAACAGATGGAACTTTATATAAAAGTGTGCCGAACGACATGAATGCCCAGACAATACAAGTTGTCCCCAAAAGAGACAGTTATAAGTAACAAAATAAGTAAAAACAAGTAATAAAACGAGAAACACAATAACAAAATGACAGATAAAATGGAGATACAAGTATGAGGAGCGGTTCAGATAAAAGCCTGTCTATAAAAAGGAATTTAAAAGATGAAACTGATTTAGCAAGCCTAACTTCCTCTTGGGAATATATCGTCCAGCTGTAATATCGGGGCCAGGTGTCCATCCCACTTTTGTTGTTTCTTCTCCTCTCCAGGGATAAAACAGGCAAGCTGGCTCTGTCGCCCAAGCAGAAAGCGATCTTCTCCCGCTGGGTGCGGCCAGACGAGATCTGCAACAACCCCACCATGATCCTGTCTGTGTCCAGCTTCAGCATCAAGCAGGTCCGACCGCCAGGGAATTAAAGCAGCCATCCAATGCTCCAACTGTGTCTTCTCTGTCTGTTTTATAGCAGCGGTGCTTGGCTGTTAATTTCAGCTTTTTTTTTTTTTTTTTTCTACATGACTTGGTTATCATTCTGCTGCAGGCTTTAGCACTTCAACTGTTTGTTTTTGGATACCATTTGGAAATCATTATCATTGGCCCTACATTTGTTTATGTTTTTAGGTGGGAAAACTTGGTTAATTCATATTTTAAGAGCATAATAATTGCAAATCAATATTATAAAAGAATATTTTTTTTTATTTTATCAACGTGAGTGTGGGGGTGCATGTTTACATTTAACCAATAGATGGCACTATTGCATCAGAGTTTGTGTTGTACCCAGTAAACCTTTGGCAGACATGACTTGTATAAACAGGGTGGGAAATTGGCACCAGGTAAAGACTGGTGAATTCTGTCTGTGCCCAGCATAATGTACAGCACAACACAGTACATGACATACAGATTAGATTACAATAACAAGAAAAATACATTGCAGGTTGAAAAAAACACAACCTAATGATAGTCTTTCATCAAATCTAATCTTTTCATTGGCCTTTTAAAGCTCTGACTGTGCATTACTTAATGGAAGATTGTTCTTGTACACATAGCTCCATGCACTACAGTCCTGTGTGTGTTTGCATGCATGTGTACATACTGTATGTTTTCATGTTTGTGTGTGTAAATGTATGTGTGTGAGTCCACCCAGCAATCGAAGCACCTGTATCACTACTATAGACATGACTCGTATACTGACTCGTATACATGATGTGATCCTCTCTCCTGCTGCTCAGACGGTGGTGTCCGACTGTTCCTTCGTGGCGTCTCTAGCCATCAGCGCGGCCTACGAGAGGCGCTACAACAAGAAGCTCATCACCAGGTGTGTAGCCTCTTCGGTTTGACCGATATGGGCTTTTGAAGGCCGATACTGAATGAATTTGATTCTTATCAGGGTGGAAAAGCCTCTGAAACAGCATTTAGACCACCAAGGGACAACAAAAAATCTCTAATGAAGCCTAGGATAATAATCAAAGTAATAATAAGTAATGATCAAAATATCACATTAGAATCAATTCAGGTTTGATGCTTCCTATAGACCACCAGTGTAGTATTAATCAATTATACAATAAACATGTAATCATACAAATTATATAACCCTAAACCCTAACCCTAACCCTAACCCATTCATCATATCGGTCTTGGATAACACTGACTGGCCGGTATCCAATATTTGGTAAATCTCTGGAAAAGGGAAATAGTAAAGGGAAATGTGGGACTTTAATTGTGTGTGTGTGTGTGTGTGTGTGTGTGTCGCAGCATCATCTACCCCCAGAACAGACGAGGGGAGCCGGAGTATAACCCCTGTGGGAAGTACATGGTCAAACTTCACATCAACGGAGTCCCCAGGAAGGTAAAGGACAAATTCACTTTTATTAAGTCAGTTCATCTCCTGCACAGTTCAGCATCAGAATCACAGCTTACACAGTGATACAGCGCACACTGACACACTGAACTGGGGGCATTCGATACCACGGAAAATATCACAATATTCAGAAAATATCACGATATTTGATTAGGGTTGGGCGATAGGACGGATATATCGGCTATCGGTGGTTGGCTGAGTCCATCGCCGAGTCCATCGTTTATTTTTTTGGGGCGATTTTTGTCATTTTATTTTGCTAATTTAATGGTAAATAATTAACCTGTAAAGCGCAATTTAAAGCGTGTGCGAATAGGAACTGGCAGTTGGAGTTGGGCCATATTTTGCACGTTCTTGTTGCACTGATTTCCCGACGAGTCTTTCAGGGCAGTGAGCGACTTAATGACAAATAAGCCGTCTTTAGTGGTTGCTGTCCGATCGATCGGTGCTGAAAAGCAACGTCAATTCATAAATCATATTTGAGAACTAGACCAAAAGCTGTATGTGCAGTTGTGCACCCTGATCATTTAATAGCATAATATGTTATCCCCACCTGTTTGTTCATTTGGAGGCTGCAAGCGGAGGGAGGCTCCTTCATCTGACGCCATCCGACTCTTTTTCAAATCGTGTCGGACAGCTGTTCAATCTTTTTCCGGCACTACTCGTTTGCAAAGACGGCAAATTACTTCATTTAGGTCCTTCGGCTTGCCAGTTTCGTCCGGTTTAAAGCCAAAATAATCCCAAATAGGGGATTTTGTATTCTTTTTGGCAACGAGCTCTTCCGTGATTGTTCGCTGCACACACACCTGCACGAATATATCGGCAATTGCCGGTTGATGGGCTGACAGTGGCCAGTTGGAAAATTTTAACATATCGCCCAACCCTATATTTGATATTATTGAATATCAGCACAAGCCTATCACTCAACCTCATCTTTATACTGTCGGTCAAATTGTTGAAGCGACGCCCTCCCTCTGTCCCCGCTGCAGGTGATCATAGACGACTTCCTGCCGGTGGACCGGCACGGGGAGCTGCTGTGCTCCTACTCCAGCAACAGGAACGAGCTGTGGGTCTCGCTCATAGAGAAGGCCTACATGAAGGTGATGGGAGGCTACGACTTCCCCGGCTCCAACTCGGTAGGTGGGAGCGGAGGAGACTGGGAGAGACGCTCCTCAGGTGCTGACAGAGGGGAAAACAGCTGCTTCTGGGGGTTTCACATGTTCATCATCTGTGTTCACTGGGATGTTTCTTCTCACTGCTTGTTTAGTGATCTTTTCGACTTCGAAGCTCCCAGGTGGGAATGAGTGTATCTGTATGAATGTCAAGAACGGAATTGCTAAGAAAAACCATTCCTGCTGTAAAGGTTCAATGAAAAAATAGTAATTTTCAAATCACGCTTGATCTGAAAACATCTGGAAAATGCTTTTGATCATTTCCAGGTCTTGAAAAAATTGGAAATTGCACAAAATTTGGAAAAGTATGGAAAATATTGTTTTGTCCCCATACACATTTGACTACACATGATATGTCAATGTAGACCTGCTGTTATTTGACATATTGTGACATTAGTTGTATGTAGAATAATATCTAGTTGACAGTCATATTGCCCATCCACCATCAGCAGAAATCATATTGAACACTAACCAAAATCTTTTAAATCAAGAAATTACGGTCTGGAAAAAGTCAGAATTTCAGTCTGAGTTTTCGTCTAAGTAGTAATACTGTGTAGAACCGCAAGAACATACTGTAGTTCTGCTGTAGGATCTGAGTTGTGGTGTGTGTGTGTGTGTGTGTGTGTGTGTGTGTGTTTTCCTCCTCTGTGTGTGTGTTGTAGAACATCGATCTGCACGCGCTCACCGGCTGGATCCCTGAACGCATCGCCATGCACTCAGACAATCAGTCGTTCAGCAAGGACGACACCTTCCGCATGCTGTACCAGAGGTGAGCAGCACACACACACACACACACACACACACACACACACACACACTGATAGTTATTCACCCCGGGTCGGCTAGTGATTTTTTTTATTTTAATTTTTTTCATTTTCATCATTTATGCCAGAGTACAAGACTAAAACTTGTCTTTCTAAAAAGACTATCTCTGTATCTCTCTCTCTCTCTGTCTCTTACTCTCTCTCTCTGTCTGTCTCTCTCTTACTCTCTCTCTCTCTCTCTTACGGTATCTATCTCTCTCTCTCTTACTGTATCGCTGTGTGTTTCTGTGCATCTCTCTCTCTGTCTCTCTCTCTCTCTCTGTCTCTCCCCTCTCTCTCTCTCTCGCTCTCTGTCTCTCTCTCTCTCTCTCTGTGTCTCTTACTGTATCTCCCCCTCTCTCTCCCTCTCTCTCTCTCTCTCTGTCTGTCTCTCTCTCTCTCTTACTGTGTGTCTCTCTCTTTTACTGTATCGCTGTGTGTTTCTGTGCATCTCTCTGTCTGTCTGTCTGTCTCTCTCTCTCTCTCTCTCTCTCTCTCTCCCTCCCTCCCTCCCTCCCAGGTTTCACAGGGGTGACGTCCTCATCACCACGGCGACGGGCGTGATGACAGAGGAGGAAGGGGAGAGGTGGGGTTTGGTGCCAACGCACGCCTACGCCGTCCTTGACATCAGGGAGCACAAGGTTAGCATTAGCCTGTCGTCATGAGCATGTATTTAAAGAGCTGTCCTATGGGAACCTAGCATTAGTATTTCTGGCGTATTGGGTATACAGTATAATGACACTGGGACAAAACCAAAATCCTGAAGTTTTATGGAGATGTGGTGTTTTTGTAATAGTTATGTAAATGCCTTAGTGTAAATTCACCACTTGCTGTAGCAATAGAAGTGAGATATCCTCATAAGCACACATACATCAGGTGTTTCAAAAGTAGGTTTACAGTTTTTTATATATTTTTTGTTGTTGTTAGTACAATACTTCACTAAAAATGTAGTTAAGTAAAAGTAAAATTACTGACTTTAAAAAATACTCAAAGTTACTCAGTTACAGTAACTGGAGTAAAGGTAATTTGTTAGGTAATTAGCCTGTGTCTGTGTCTGTGTTGTAGGGAATGCGTTTCCTCCAGCTGAAGAACCCGTGGAGCCATTTAAGATGGAAGGGCCGCTTCAGCGAGCGAGACGAGAAGAACTGGACCCCCGAACTCCTCAAGTACCTCAACTTCGACCCCAAGACGGCACAGAAGTTTGACAACGGTATTCCTGTTCTTTCCCTGAACGCAGTGAACTCCCTTTTGAGTAATAATTACTGTCTGAGGTCCCGTAGAGGGTTTTCATTTTGTCAACCAAGGACTTCCGCTACCTACTGTCCTGTAATTTGTTGTTGGAGTTGGACAGGGGTTATGTTTTCACCTCATTCCATCTGTAGAATTCCAAGGATTTCTTTATGGAAATCAACTGTCACATTAACAGGAATGTCTCCTCCCTCACCAGTTTAGACCAGTTATTACAGCAAAGTTCACATCTCACAGGAAAGTGATTTCAAACAGCATAAGAGCATCAGCTACACACTTGAAATGGAAATACGTGTCCAAAAGAACCTGAGATCCTTAAAAAAAAACACTGAAAATCTTGAAAGTGAAATCCCTGTACACTGTATGTGTGACTGGAATAGTTTCTTGAGTCTTTACCACTGTCAATAATAAGTGTAGTTTTTATTTGCTCCATTATTAGTCTCAATAATGTGGAAAAAAATATATTTTATTGTGCTTTTTGCTTCTTATATCAACATCCTGACTTCCTGACTACAGTGGGTGTTTCATAGGAATTTGAACAAAATTAGTTTTAATATGTCGTAAGTTCTATTATTATTTATTGTGCAAGCTAAAATTGCAGTGCCTGATGTTGCGGTGCTGTGTTGCTCTTCAGGTGTTTTCTGGATCGTTTGGGAGGATCTGTGTCAGTACTACGATGTCATCTACCTGAGCTGGAGCCCCGCCCTGTTCAGAGAGTCCTCCTGCATTCACAGGTCTGTCTGTGTGTGTGTGTGTGTGTGTGTGTGTGTGTGTTTGCAATATACATGTATATTAATTTTCGAAACCAACTATAATCAGAACCCTGTTGAAAGCTTGTACTGGTTAGAGAGGCCGTCTTTCAACCAGAGGAACCAAGTTCAAACCCCTAAGTTGACAATCATCCTGACCTCTGACCTCTCTGTGAAGGGGGGAAGGTAAAAGGAGAATTTCCCTATGGGGGTCAATATAATATCACATTACTATTACTTTTATGTAGGACACAGGGTATGTTATCCCATTGTGGCTTATCATGTTATGATAATGAATTCACCCTTTTTAAATATTATTTTCCATGCATTGTGTACCTTGTAGCAGTTGAGATAGAAATGTGTGTGTGTGTGTGTGTGTGTGTGTGTAAAGATGTCTCTCTCTGACTGTGTAAAACATGCCATGAAGTGCTGGCAAAAGAATAAAATACTGTATGTTACATATTCCGTAGGCATACTACAGTTTGATGCAAGTACTATAAATAGACTCATTCCAGTGTTTCCCCTAGGAATTTTGTCAGCAATTAAAGACATTAAATGACAGTTGATGGCATAACTAATTAATTAAGCACACATTTATTGCTATCGAGGACATTCACTTTGAAAGGGAAACATGTAGTCTAACTAATAATATATAAACTAAATAATATTGCATAATTCAAGAATGTGTTCTTAATTGGGTAAAGGTTTGGTAAATAGCAAAATTGAGAGCCTCACTGGCAACGTTTCAACTAAAAGGAATGAAATGACAACAGTGGCACATTTATTGCTATCCCAGACCGTACTTTTGAAACACAAACATGTAGCCTAACAAAAATAATATTGTAAACAAGAGTTTGTTCTCAATTGGATAAAGTTTAGGTAAATCGAAATATTGAAAGCCTCACTGGCAAAGTTTGCAGCTAAGAAATACAATTATTTACATTACATTATTGTTATTGAAGACCTTAGAGGATACTTTATGAATGTTTAAGTAAACTGTGGAATCTAGCCACAAACTACCTTTTGCTGCCACTTTCCCTGCAGCTTCAACTGATTCCCTGCAGACTCTCTGTGTCGCTCTAGTTTGACCCTCCACTCAAAAATAAAGATGCACTTTTTTTTCCACCAATCAGCCAAGTGGTGTGGTGTTCAGGCTCCTCAGTTCTGCACCCATAATGTCTGCATGTTTTTTCACCACCACAGACAGCCGTGCGGCCTCGGTTACTTTATTTATTTATTTATTTTAAAAGGGACAATGCACAGTTCAAACATAAATGTCACCATTGATGCACCGTACCAGATTATAGCTGCAAGCTAATTCACATCTGTAGTCCCTTGGCAGGTCAAAGTAAAGAAACAGCACAATAACAAACAGCACAGAGTAAAAACAACATACAAAGTTATACAAAAAAGAACACACAAGACACAAAATGCTAAACTACACAAAAAAGTACATCACAACTGTATACTTGTCAAAAAAAAGACCATAAGGTAGAATATTAAAGTCAGTGAGTACAGAGCTGAGCAGCTTTTAACAGACTTTTAAGTTGGTTTTGAAAGTGATGATAGAGCTGCAGGAACAGAATGCAAGTGGCTGAAAACAACTCCGCTTGTGTCGGTGACATGTCGTCAAATTGTGAAATCCCACAGGAGAGGGATTAAGTCTCTGTCTGTTCTGCCTTGTTTCCGTCTGCAGCAGCTGGGATGGGAAGCAGGGTCCAGTGAAGGACGTCTACAGCCTGGCCAACAACCCCCAGTACAAACTGGAGGTCCAGTGTCCCACAGGGGGCGCTGCTGTGTGGGTGCTGCTCACCAGACACATCACTGACAAGGTCCGGTTTACCACAATCATTCTTAAACGTCTACATTTTGGGGCATTTAGCTGACACGCGATTATCCAGAGGGAGTTACCATTACTTATTGCTACATTACTAGCTGAGTGAGCAGGGAAATTCGGTTAATGTGTACGTCCAAAAAACTCATCATCTGCCGTCAACAGCCAATCTAGGGCTGGGCGATATGGCTGAAATCAATATCACGATAATCATAAGGATTTTTTTTCGATACCAATATATATGACGATATGGCTGATGTCAAACTAAACTGAAATTTTCACATAATATTCCTACCATACTTCATTTTGTCTGAGTTTCTAAATACAATTAGCTTGTTCTCATCAGTTCAGACAGCAGAATTGTGCGTCTCGATATCCCAAAATCACCATATCATCACAATATAATCCCACTGAAAGACAATAAACGATAATATTGAATTATCATCCAGCCCTAAGCCAATCAGATTTCTACGTTTCCTTGCTTCCCTACTGATGTGGTTTCGCTCTATGAACAGAATAGTTCCATCTGGCAAGACGTTTATTAAGAAGTTTATTAAAGCCACTCTACAACTTTGAATTTGAAAGACTACAGGAATGAAACAATACTTGGAGAGCAGCTGCACCACAAATATTAACAGCTATGAAATATATTTTCCTCAGCTGTGATAGATTCACACGGCCCATCCAGATACAGGCGAGTTACTGCTAACACACTAATTTTGCTGCCTTTATCCCTGTTAGCATTACAGAGTCATCATTTCTTCCCATTTTACTTTTTGTCGACAACTCAGACTGCTACATATGTGCAGGTTAACAAGGCTAAAAATAAATTAGTAAAAGAAATTAAAAATGAAATCATTGCTTCTATTGGCACTATCAGCAGGTGTTGAATAGTTTTAGAAAATGATAAAAGTGTCTGGAAGTCTGGGTTTTCTGTTCTGTCCCAGTATACATATTGATCATATATTGCATATAGTTGTAGACCCACTGTCATTTCATATATATATATATATATATATATATATATATGTATATATACAAGTGTGGAGAACAGTCAGCTATAGATTGATGCAGATTTTTTTTTTTGAATCATGTACTGTATGTCCTCATATTTTATCCATAAGACAGGGTTCCTACTGTTTGGAAACACATGGGAAAAGATTTTGATAATTTCCAGGTCTTGAGAAGTTTGGAAATTGCACATAATCTGGAAAAATATAGTTTTGTCCTGATACACATTTGATTAGACATCATATAATCAACATAGACCCACTGTCATGTGACATTTTTTGTAGTGTAGAATAATATTCAGCTATAGAGCGATATGGCAAGGCAAGGCAAGGCAGCTTTATTTGTATAGCACATTTCATACACTGAGGCAATTCAAAGTGCTTTACAGAGTAATAAAAAATACAGTAAAAGTAAAAAAATTTACAATTAAAAAGTGCAAACGTACAGACAAGAGATCCACAAGATAAAAGACTTAAAAAGTAAACTAGTGCAGAAAAAGATAGTGCAGGAGGATTAGAAAAGTGCATTAAAATCTCATTTAAAAGAAAATAAAAAAGATATAAATAAATAAATAAATATTGCCCTGATTTAAAAGATTGTAAAGTGGAGGCAGACCTCAGATTTTCTGGAAGTTTCAGGCATGAGGAGCATAAAAACGAAAAGCTGCTTCTCCATGCTTTTATGGTCCAGTTTACAGTCATATTGCCCAGCTACTATCAGTAGAAATTATATTGAACACTAACCAAAGTCTTCAACTCCAGTTTAGAAATTGAGGCTTGACAAATAGGTGTGTAGTTTTGAAATAAAACTGTTTATCAGCCCTGTACAGACCCTGGGTTTAGCATCTGTCTGGTGGCATTCTAACACTTATCTGCCTTATCTGATGATGAAGTGTTATTTGCTTGTTTGTTTGCCCAGGATGACTTTGCACAGAACAGGGAGTTTATCACCCTCGTTGTTTACAAGACAGATGGGAAGAAAGTTTACTACCCAGGTAAGTGTTTTGTTTTTTTCCCCACCTCTCTTGATAAATGATTAAGCGGTATCAGTGTGATCCGACAATCTCTCGGCAAACGCACACAGCGGAGAGCGTTTTCTCTCTGCGGTAACCGAGCTGTGAAATTTATACTGTAGCGTGCAGGGTCCCTACGCAGGTCTGGAAAGTCTGGAAAAGTATTACAAATGAATTTGATCATTTCCAGGTCTTGAATAGTTTGGGAATTTGAAAAAAAATGTCTGGAAAAGTATGGAAAATGTTGCGGTTCAGGTCCGATACACACATAATTCTAGCTTTTATGTTGTTGTAGAGCCACTTTGAGTCCACAGTTTTTGTTGATGTGAAGAATAATGTTCAGATAGAGGGACGCTCTTATTACCCAGCCGCTGTCAGCATGCATTATATCAAATACCGACCAAAATCAAATCCAGTCAAGAACATAGGGTCAGGGAAAAATGTGGAATTTTAAAATGGAAACCGTGTAGGAAGCCTGAGCGTGAGAGGCGGTGGGTTTTTTTTTCTGCTTTATTTCTGTCAGACAGTCACACACCACTAGGCCAGGTGCTGCAGGCCGTACAGTGAGGTTTGTCCATCACAAAACCTTAGTACTTCATTAACAGACAAGACAAGAGCAGGCGTCAACTGCATTTTGTGCTGATTTAAAAAAAAAAAAACGGGTTGCATAACACTTCGTTCCCATAGCGACTACCTGCAGTAGTTGCTGCTATCAGCAAACAGCGCTTGGGTCCAACTTAGAAACACTTTGAAGCACAACGCAGCCACTGCGCTCCATGCTGACTCTTTCCGATCAGCGTTTCTAACAACTTTTTTGCCGCTACTGTCTCTATTTTCACTCTGGTTGTTGTTGTTGTTGTTGTTGTCCTAAGCTGCCAGCTGCTGTACGCTCTGTACCGTGAAAACCTGCTTCTTCTTCTTCGCTGTTGCAGGCACACCTTCAGTTTCTTGTAGACAGGTGTGTAGGAGGAAAAGTCCATAGACAAGAGAAGAGAGAATTCCGCACACTGTCCTTTTACTTGGAATAAACTTTATTACTGATACAACATTGAAATCATCATAATGAAATCATCTTGGTTTTATCAAACATAAGGTTTAGTACTATATGCTACCAATCCCAGCTGTGGAGACACTGGTACAGTTGTCTCTTTGTAAGACATTAATATAGATTTTAAACCATGATCTTTTATTGACCCCCCCCCCCCCCCCCCCCCCCCCCCCTTCACCCACAGCGGACCCCCCTCCCTACATCGACGGCATCCGCATCAACAGCCCCCACTACCTGACCAAGATGAGGCTGACGAGTGCGGGGACACACACCTTCACCCTGGTGGTTTCCCAGTACGAGAAACAGAACACCATCAACTACACACTGCGGGTGAGGCTGCTGCACACGCACACACACACACACACACACACACACACTCCAACACATGTTGTATACACACAGTTACATGCTCATACACATACATACTTGCACATTTGCATGCACATATACATAGGGTGGATGGATTTGATAGAGAAACAGATAGTTTCCCTATCCAATCCATTTTTATTTTTTCTCAATATCCATTTTGTTTTTTTCCTAGTTTGGTCTTTTCCTTTTGTTTATATTTTCTGGATTCAAGTTTTTTTTGGTTGCAAGTGTCTTTCCAGTCGAGACTGAGCTGACAAAATCTGCAGAACGGTTGATCATGTGATTCCTAGAAATCATTTGGGAATTGCTGTAGTCTAAATTTTGGTGTGTGTGCTGTGTGTGTCTCAACTTTTTAGAAAATCAGAAATTTCTACTACTTTGATATTACTACCACAGGCACTAACTGTACATGCAGATACATATACATAAACATACTGTACATACACGTACATATGCGCACACAGACACACACACACACACACACACACACACTATATTCCTTTACAACATAATTCCCATGTGAGTTAAGATATTTCTTTTGAATTGACGAAGGCTGTCATCCCTTTGTTGTAATGCACACATTTGCATTAAGTTAGCATTTCACTCTGCAGTTAGATGGAAAACAACTGTGTGTGTGTGTGTGTGTGTGTGTGTGTGTGTTGGGGGGGTTGGAGAGAAAAATAAATAGTAATGGAAGGTTCTTGTTGTGTTCAAGGCTGGAGTATAGATTTATCGGTATGGAAGAAGAGAGTTAGTCTAATTAGTCTAGTTACTCCTCTCCTCCTCCTCTTCTCTCCTCTCCTCTCCTCTCTTCCTCTTTTCTTCTCTCCTCTCCTCTCTTCTCTTCCTCTCCTCTCCTCTCTTCCTCTCCTCTCCTCTCCTTTCCTCTCTTCCTCTCCTGTCCTCCTCTCCTCTCTTCCTCTCCTCTCCTCTCCTTTTCTCTCTTCCTCTCCTCTCTTCCTCTCCCCTCCTCTCCTCTCCTCTCCTTTTCTCTCTTCCTCTCCTCTCCCCTCCACTCCCCTCCTCTCCTCTCCTCTCCTCTCCTCACTTCCTCTCCTCTTCCTCTCCTCTCCCCCCTCTTCTCTTCCTCTCCTCTCCTCTCCTCTCCTCTCTCCCTCCTCTCTTCCTCTCCTCTCCTCTCTTCCTCTCCTCTCCCTTCTACTCTTCCTCTTCCTCTCCTCTCCTCTCTTCCTCTCCTCCCCTCTCTTCCTCTCCTCTCCTCTCCTTTTCTCTCTTCCTCTCCTCTCTTCCTCTCCCCTCCTCTCCTCTCCTTTTCTCTCTTCATCTCCTCTCTTCCTCTGCTCTCCCCTCCTCTCGCCTCCTCTCCTCTCTTCTCCTCTCCTCTCTTCTTCTCCTCTCCTCTCCTTTTCTCTCTTCCTCTCCTCTTCCTCTCCTCTCCCCCCCTCTTCCTCTCCTCTCCTCTCTTCCTCTCCTCTCCTCTCTCCCTCCTCTCTTCCTCTCCTCTCCTCTCCCTTCTCCTCTCCTCTCCACTTATTTCATTACATCCAGTTCTGCATGGCAAACCAAAACCTCAGGACTGTGAAACCGGTTGAGAGAGCGAGGGACTTTGTGTGTGTGTGTGTGTGTTTGTGCGTGCGTGTGCGTGTGTGTGTGTGTGTGTGAGCGCGCACGTGTGTGTGTGACCCAAATATATTTTTTTTACTCATTTATATTTCATGGACTCCCCTCTAACTGCAGCGAGGCCTGTGAAGAACTGTTTACTGAAATCACTCACAAAACAACATGTACTCTGTCTCTGCTGTGAGGAGGTGTGTGTGTGTGTGTGTGTGTGTGTGTGTGTGTGTGTGTGTGTGTGTGTGCTCTGTCATGTCCCCTGCGATCTCTCCGTCCACCCAGCACACGGGGAAAGTGATCTCCTCTCAGCTCAGATCAGCGTTTCTCTTTGAGAATCGTCCCGAGGATAAACGATCCGACTCTCTCTTGTTCGTTGAAGAGTTTTCACCGCAGATCAAAGCGAGAAGCAGGAAACATAATTTCTTTCCTTGATATTTTTCCACCAGCGTGGCACTGATATTTAAGATGTATATTTCATGTTCATGTGCGGATATGGATAAATAAATGAACAGCTTCGTTCCAAAGTGAGATATCCACCATTTGGAAACGCTTTATACTCGGAGTAGTCTTACAAAATGGCTGATAGAGCAAAACTAAGACAAACACAGGTGCCTTTTAAAGTGATAATAAATAAAATAAATGTTTATTGACTTTTTCATTAAACAACTGAACAAGTATAACACATACACGTAATAAGCTATGGCACAGTCGGCAATCCATTTGGCATGAGGCATTGACTCAAAATCTTGAAAAAACAGTTTGTTAATCATATTCAGATAATCTAAAAAAGCAGATTAATAAAAAAAGCAAATTAATAAAATAACACATTAGACAGACCATTTGATTTGAGGTATTAATTTGATACATAAATACTTAATTAAATTCAGAGTTGTGGGATGTCAAGAAAAAAAATCAAATTATACAATTCAGTAAGACCCCATACATCCCCAGCCTCACATTATACCTTTGGTTGTGGTGATGATACATTACAAAATATCGCCAATATGTCCTTTTTTCCAGAAAGTTCATAAACAGCCTCCATATTTCTTCATACAATAACATTTTAAAGGATAATAAGTTACTTAAAGGGGCGATGAGTGACATTTTACTGCCCCACAGCACAAAGTGGCCATAATATATTTGCAGGGGTTGATAGGATTGTGGATCAATACCAATGACTCAGTCTCTGTTTTAAACTCCGCCTGCAAACCAAAATTCCTTTAGAGGACAAGTTGGAATTGATTTGTGTTCTGGAAATGATGGATGGTGATAAATCACGATCAATATAAACTGATACTAACTAACTGCTGCCTTGGCGGGTGGAGTCATTGGTTTCTTTCGGGGGTATGGAGTTTTCTTAGGGGCCCCAAACTTTTAAACTTTTAAGCTTTTTCACTTTTGAATGGCAGTGTGTCTCCTTTTATTATCGTTTATTTTGTAATTGTGTTTCTTCTTCACGTTCACTTTTATCTGTTTACATCTGTGTTTAGTTGCATGTCTGTTCGTTTTGTAGTTGTATCCATTTATCCCCTGTATTACCTTTTATTCCTTTTTTTGTTATATTTTGTATTTATTTATGTTTATTATTCAACTGTTTTATTTATTTGATTGTGGTAAATTCTGCATCATTGTTTTTTGGGGTTTTTATTGTATGTAAAACACTTTGTAAACTTTGCTTTTAGAAAAGTGCTATACAAATAAAGTTATTATTTAAGTTATTAATAGGTTTTGTTTCCTTCCTCAGGTTTACTCCGGGTGTAAGTTCACCTTCTCCAAGATCCCAACTCCCTTCACTCACACTAAAAGGGTACGTTACTCACACACTCCGAGGTGAACAGATATTAATGTGCTAATTAGTGCTGTGTAATCCTTGTTCTTTCAGAATACCAGGGCTAGAAATCAACACTAGCCATAAGAACATATACTTAGATCAGAGGTGTGACCAAATCAACTTCACTCGAGTCCCAAGTCAGTCTGACAAGTCTCAAGTCTAAATGTAGAACAGCAAGTCAAGTCAGAACAAATCAAGAGTCCAGTATCAATTTAATATCTTAAAGAAAACTAAATATCTAGGACTTTCCAATGCAATCTGGTTTTAATAGGATAAAAACTTGGTAAGAGCATCATGAGTTTGATTTCTATAATCAGTTTCAACTTCAATAAATTCAATCATTCCATACAAATTCAGAAAACAGAATTTAAATTCAGTCGTCTGCTGGAACAAATCTCATCACTTTCAATCTAAGTCATTTACACAAACACAAGAAGTCAAGACTTTAGAAACCTTTTCAAGTCATCAAAGTCAGAGTCAAGTCCGAAGTCACCAGAACCCAAGTCAAGTCTCAAGTCTTCTCTTCATGCATCAAGTTGAGTCTCAAGCAATGAAAACAGTCATGTGACTCAATTCCCCACCTCTATATGTCTGGTATGTTAGTCTAATCTACCAGCCATCATTTGGAAATCCTACTTTTCTCTAGAAACATAGCTGCCTGGTGAAAGAGTGAAAGTGGCTGGTGAGTCTTGTGTTCAGTGGAATTAGAGAATCTGTGCTCGTCCGTGTTTTTGTTCTGTGTGTCTGATGTTCCCTCTGTCCTCAGATCAACGGCCAGTGGAAGGGGCTCAGCGCCGGGGGTTGTGGGAACTACAAGGACTCGTACAAACACAACCCGATCTATCAGTTCAACCTGGAGCGGCCGGGACCGCTGCTCATCGAGCTCCGAGGATCCAGGTCAGGATAATATCATGTTTTGGTATGATGGTGGACAAAATTGTATATACAGAACATTGGCACAAAATAATCAGATATCGAATAGTGATGGGAATTACGGCTCTTTGAAGGGAGCCGGATCTTATGGCTCCGTTCCTTTCCGAGAGCCGTTCAAAAGAATGGCTCATCGTTCTTTTTTCTTTTTTTTTAGGGGGGTTACTAGGTTTATCTGCGAAAGAATCACTAGGATAATGATAGGGTAAGATTTGGATCAGATTCAAACTTAGACATCCCACCAATATAATTTAATTTCACATGTGTGGACTAGGTTTAGCAGCACTAAATTACTCGTATTGCCAGACCTAATGTCAATGATCTGCATTGTAAACATTACACAAGGTGATGCCATATCCCTCTGCTTTGTCAGTGAATTTACTACTTTGAATTTACCCTCTTGAAATGTGTTATGTAAATAAAGCTGCCTTGCCTTGAATGCAATTCATGCAACACTTAATATTAGAAAACTTTTTATTGGCACAGTAAAAAAAACAAGTATAATGAACTTTTGTGCAAAACAGATTTTAGTGCAAATCAGATAAACAATTATCTGAAAAACATTTCACACAAGAAGATTTTTAAGAATAAATAGTTTTGATAACAACTTATCAAAATAATAATACTTTGTGCAAAAGGCCCATACTACAGCCAATTTATGAACAGTATTTCAAGGGATTGAAGGCTGGATTTGCGAGATCACGATCACGCGAGACCATCTGGCTCGTCGGGTTAAGTGGATTCAGGGCAGGCAGTGAAATTTGGGCACAACGATAAAAAGAACGGTTCTCACCAAGTACGACTCGGTTCCCTTCGTTCGTACCAAAGAACAGATATTGCAGTTGTGATATTTACATCTGCGTTTGCTGACGTTTGATTGGATGCAGAACTTGTGCAGTCACGTCACGAATCCATTTGAACATGAGAACGGTTTCTCTCCGTCTCATTTCATTCCACTTCGTTTTAAATTAATCTGGCCAGCTGATTAAAAGACTCACTAATAGGATGAGTCACTGACTGTCCCCAGCCCACACTGTGTCATTAGCACCCGTAATGGTCTCACACACACACACACGCACACACACACACACACACACACACACACCAGGAGCAGACAGGATGACTCAGTCGCTGCAGTGTGTTTAATTCCCCCTCCAGCTCTGCTGTGATATGATAGATATTCTCTTCTCACACATATTCTTCACACTCTCTCCTGCTAAATTTACATTTACATTCTAGTCATTAACGCTGCCCATGAAAAGTTTGGGGACACCTTGCCTTTTCTCCATTTGCAAAGTCCTATTTAATTTCCTCTGTTATTTCTCAGTGAAGAAGTAAGAGGAAAAACTTGCCTGCGATGCTTTTGTTAACGTAAAATATCTATTTCCTAATACTTTTGGATCTATTTCTTCCACACTCAGCTTCATGTTGATCAAAGTGTCTCTCTGGTGTGAAGAAGCTTCTCTGAAAGTGTGAGCAGCAGTTCAGCTGCTGAGGAGGTTTTTTTTTGATGAACGTATAATTTAATTTATTTTAGCGTTACTGTCACAAATACTCAGTCACTCAAAGTGCTTTACAACAAAGAAATTACATGCACCAAGTGCTTCACATAAAACTTGATAATAATAGTGAAAATAAGATAAAGATGAGAATAGAATACATAGAATGCATCTTCACATGAAAATAGACATAGAATGAGCATAAAAACAGGGATAGAATGTCATAATTAATGTAAAATAAGATGGAGAATAAAACCCACTTGATAATAATAGTAAAAATAAGATAAAAATGAAGAATGCATAACATCACCAACATTACAGGCAACCAATAGTAAGGAGGTGAAGGGTGTGAATGACTTGACACTAAACATTGTGCCAAAACTTCATAGTGACCTAAATAAATACTGGACACATAGATGTAAAATTACTAGGGTTAGAGTGATATTTCAGGCTGATATTGGGCTTTTATTAAATATAAAGGTATCAGCCAGTCAGTGTCGCTCCACCTCTGATATTATGGAGTTTCCTGCTGATCAGCTGCAGAAGAACAGCCTGGAAAACCTGTTTTATTTTCTTTGTATATGTTTTTTTTTTTTTTTTAATTGTTCAAAAATGTTTTTTTGTAAATTAATTCTTCATTTAAAGGCAGTAACGTCTCCCAGAGTTTCCTCTACCAGTGGTTGCTGTGGGTCACTCTGCCTTAAAGAGATGATAACACTGAAATAATGTCATGCGATGTCAAAACATCTCAAAAATACCCAGATTTGTTACAGTTTTTTACTGTTTTTATACTTATAATACTTTTTCTGAACTCTTCACACACCAACTCACCTACCACAAACAGTTGGCAAAACAGTTAATTTTATGCTCAAAATCACATATTGTAAACTAAACACCAACACTAATTTTCAAAATGCAAGAATACTTCAAAATGCAAGAATACTACACTTCTCAAAATTTAGATATAGACATGGTGCTGTCAACTAAGCTGCCCATGGGGTGAGGGGGGGATGAATAAGCACCAGTGCAGCGTCACATAAAATTTATCGAGTGCCATGTTTCTGAAATTTTCTCTCTCCTTTTTTCCTCAACAAATTATGTAAAAAGGTTCAATAAGGGATTCTACGGATTGAATAAGCGGATTTGATACTGGATTCAGATTTGATAAAATGCTTTTGAACCACAGCCCTAACCCTGAGCAGAGTTAGTCTATGTGTAAATTATTAGTTGTTTCCCTGCCTCTGTCAGTAACCCCTCTCTGTGCGGTTCTGCCTCTGTCCGTCTCTCTAGGCAGTACAGCGTGGGGTTTGAGGTGGTGACGGTGTCGACGGTGGGAGAGGCAGGACCGGCCGGCTTCCAGAAGAAGAGCAGTGGAGACTACAGGTGAAACACAGCAGTCTCGGTGGGAGCACTTTAAAAAGAATCCACATGAAAAGGCAGCGGAAAAAATCGGCTCCCAATGGATCAGAGAACATGAAATAAAAAAAAAGATGGGAAACCATATAATGCACAAAACAAGTAGTTTATTTGCTGTAAATAGTGCTAACAAATACAAGCACTTCAAAGCAATAAATTAACTCAAGTACAGGCTTGGTTTATACAGGTTTCCCACCTTTACTGTTTTAGGGTTTTAAGACAGAGCCTCTGCTTCACACCTGTTCCTAAGGTCAAAGGTCAGGTGCAAAACTCAGTGTATTCAGCCATTATTATTTTCTATTTAAGTCTTATTTAACCAGGTGAGGTGTCTGTAAGCCCTTTGGGTTTTGATCTCACGTGCACAAATTCAGAATTTGTGCAAGTTAGTTTTTTTGTTTTTTTTACCATATTTGCCAGTCTGTTTTTTAGCACTTTGGTAATGTATTATTTATTTATTTATTCATTCATCATACGTTAAAACAAAATGCATGAAGAAATGAAATAGAATAGAAATATAAGTGTGCAGGTGAGGTGAGAAACCCACTCAGGGCTTATAGAGACCGAACTAAACACCAAGGCAAACTTTATTTATACAGCACATTTCATACACAGGGTAAATTCAGTGTGCTTCAAATAAAACAACAAAAATACATAATTCGTCAGGTACAATGACATTGTCAACTCATAAAATGACATTAAACAGAAAGAAAGAAAGAAAGAAAGAAAGACAATAGGCAAGTAAGGATAATAATTAAATGTTTAAATAAAATAAGTAAATAAAGAAAACAAATTAATAAAAATAATAACACCTGTTACATCTACATACAGATGATTTAGCCAAAGGCCACAGAGAAAAAGGAATGTTTTGAGCCTACAAACAACAACAAGATTAAACAGTTTACAAAAAAAACAAAAGTACTGTGCACATGAAACTAATCTAATCTAAAATAAAATAAACATGGAGTCTGATTGAAATAAAAAAAAATCTGTTTGTCAAGAGAGACCAGTCCTAGAAAGCAGAAAGCATCATGACAAACATAGAAAGTGTAGAAAAGCAGAACGCAGAGGCATGTGCTGTGAAGAGCAGCTTGTATCAGCGTTACAGATCAGAGTCACATGTTCCTCCATGCTGTCTGATGTTTCAGCAGTGAGGACATCCTCTTCAAAAAGGTCAAAGGGCAAACCAAAAGACCCCAAGAGGCTGACCTCTGCACTGCCTGTGTTCATTGAATAAGCTCGTTGAACGGATGAGGTTGAAGAGAGGCAAACACAACTGTTGACACTAGTTGTTTTGGTGTTTTTTTCATGGCTCATTTAGTGTTAAACTGAACTGAATGCATCTAATTAAAAGGAGAATTATGTCTTCGGACTTGTTTTCAGAATTTTCTTGAGACAATATCTTGAAATACACTCCACCTTTCTTCAGGATAATGTCACTTGATTCAAGAAAATTGTTGAAATAAGTTGATCTGCATTGGAATCGGTTGAAATCTTTTCACCCCACTGGAGGATTTTCCCTCTGTTAAATAAATAAGAAAATAAAAAGCAAAATAGGATCAGAAAAATCTGATTTCTAAACTCCAAACTAGATGAAATGAGTTGTTTAAATAGTTGAAATTGGTCCGTTAGCATTGGAATCAATTGAAATCTTCTCACCTCATTGTGGGTGACTTTTGTTAAATCAGAAGAATCAAAGAAAATAAGAGTTTATCAGATTCGATACTAGATGGAAAGACTTGTGAAGGTGGAACAGCACAGTAATATCAGCAGGGGAAGTAATTTCTTGGAAGTGAACAAACTGCTACAGCAAGAATTGTTGTTGTGGCGATTTGCATGGGAAAGACGAGACAAATCGGCGTGACAAGGCTCGGCCATGTGTGTTGGGGAAACATGTTTTCTGTGTGTATTCCCATACTGTAGCATGTGTGTCGCAGCACGTTTTCACCGTCACACTGTGGATTAGATCAAACCGGTGGAGTCGGGGGGCGGGGGGAGGCGTTCAGGAAATTAGTGGGATCATTTTGAAGTTTGGTCTCCATGGAAACTGAGGAGAGAACCGCCGTGGCATCTGCTAACTTCAGACTGGAGCTTCAGAGATACTGAGTGACGGACTTAAGGAAATGATTTTCCTCTTTTTCCATGGTGTGACTTTGTGCATCGCAGCATTAGCCAGGGATTAACACATGGTGTTGTTCATTTCATTTCATTTCAATGTTTATTTGAATAGGGAGAGATACATAGACATAGAACATTTAAAAGAAAATAGTCTGATGTCACATATCATAACATCTATAGCCTAAGCTAATTTGCAATGTTTGTCCCTAGATGGGCTTTTGTAAAAACACTGTTAAAGACAGATATACAATACAACAGAGATAGAATACACACACAAAAAAACATTGTCAACATAAGACAGATAGTACAAAAAATAAAACCTGGTATAAGAAAAGAAAACAAGGAAATCAAGAAAGAAAGAGAGAGACACTCATGACAACATGACTGGTTGCTCCTCAGAAACTGTTTTAGTCTGTATTTAAAATTATCCCAATTATGATCGTGTTTGAGATGTGTGGGTAATGAATTCCATATTTCATATATATGAGTTCCTTTTTTTTCAGAGCGAGTATGAATACATACTGTAGGAGAGAAAGGCTCCAGTCTCTCTCGCTGTCTGTATCTCTCTTTGGTTTTCTCTCCTCTTATCTCTCTCTTCTCTCTTGAACTCTGGTAGTATCTTGGGTTGTGTATCTTCCTCCATGATAAAACCCCAAAATTGGTGATTCTCTGTTACCTACTGCTCCAGTAGAGGAGCTTCTGACAATATATAAAAAAAAATAGTCACTGACTTTTTTTTTCGGCTATTTACAATTATTAGTAAAGTTACTATTTCCTTCATTCCATCAGCATAAATTTCCTCTGGCCAGATTTCGGTGTTACACTTGTTCAAATTGAAAGGTTTAATAAACATAAAGAAAGAGATTCAGTTCAGCAGAATAGTTTTTTTTATATATTGTCAGAATATGCTTTGTCAGCGTTTCTTTGTGCTAGAAGTGATTTTCAGACTGTTCCTCCATACAATGGCAGTGAATGGAGAGAGAAAAAAACACAATTCTCCAGTTTCCTCTACCAGAGCAACAGATCACAGAATCACTGATTTTGGGGTTTTATCATGGAGGAAGAGACACGACGTTAACACTGCTTTTTATCGTTTTCTTGTCTGTCCTTTTCTTTCTCTTTTCCTGAACACTTAATCATCATCTCTCTCTCTCTCTCCCTCTCTCTCTCTCTCTCTCTAGGTGTGGTTTCTGCTACATGGAGGCGGACTTCGTCCCTGCAGGCATCTACAACGTCACTCCCACCACCTTCCTGCCCAAACAGGAAGGACCCTTCTTCCTGGACTTGGCCAGCACCTCGCCCCTCAAGGTCTCCCAGCTCCAGTGAAGAGAGAGAGAGAGAGGGAGAGAGAGGGAGGGGCGGGGATTTGGAGAGAGACACACAGGGGGCATCATGGGATATCCCATGAAGCCGTACTTTGGATGCGATGTGGTATGAAGGCCTCAACCAAACCCAAAGAGAGACTGGTAGTTTCGGCTGGATACCGTTCCAAACAGACTTTCCCTGTCGTCTTCTCTCGCAGAATCCTTTTTTTTTTTTTTTTTTTTTTTTTTTTGAGTGAACTTTGATTCGTTGAAGCCGTTGTGTGGCGGTGACTCATCGGTACTAGACTGTTCTGGTAGAGCGAGAGATCACGAATAAGTGATTGTCAAGGCGGACGGAGAGGGAACGAGTGTTTGGACTGGAATCGGGCGTGTGAAAGAAACCGTTCACCAAAACAAAAAACAAACAAACTGCAAAGTAGTGGTGAGCGGAGCTTCCTTTGCCATAATAACAGAGACACAATAGCTATATCTATATCAAACTGAGTCACAACAACCAGATGCAATAACTAGCATCGTTTTTCTGAACCGACGGTCAGAAACAACAGTAATCACATGAGCACATCCTGGACTGGACTGACTGTGGACGAGCAACAGGTGGGAAACGAACACCAGCCACCGGCCAAACGCTGCTGAGCTCATCTCGAGTCTTGTCAGTGGAGATCTGTTTTCCTGTGATGAGCGGCTCAACGATCAGGAGCGTCTTCTCAGTACTGTGCGTCTCCCTGCAGGGTCACACGGCAGTCTGGAGAGGTTCGGCTTAGGCCTGCCACACAGGGACAGTCAGGGAATTTGATAAATTCTCTGGGGAGGTTAAAGAACATAAGGGAATTTTCCAAATCGAGTTCACTTTACAGGAAAATACCAGAATGTGTTGTAAAACACATTCATCGCATTAGATGGCGGTTTACAGCTGTTTTGTCTGTACAGCAAGCTCTACTAGAGTGGAAACCAGACTGTTTACCCCTTTATAACTTTATGAGCTGAAAAACAACATTAACAAACCGGGAGGGAATACATTTCTTAGGTGATGAAATTTGTTTATAGAAAGTCATGGAAAATCCCTGAAATTTTACTTCATGGCCACAGTGGAAACCCTGTTCTAACTCGACAAACTCACCAGCAACGACCAATATGTAGCAGCATTTGACCACATCAGTGTTTAGACTTGCACCTGGACTAGTAACAGGATGGGAAAGTAACACAAACCACTGGCAAGCTGCCGCTAAATTGATGGCTGTTGCTGGCAAGTTTGTACGGAGCCCCTCTGGGGTCACATGGTAGAAAAAAAACTCGGATGTGTAAATCTGTACGAACGGATTTGTAAACTGCGCACGGATTTGTAAACCGGCTTTTAAGGCTTTTAGGAGGACACCTACGTGTTCTGTTCGTGTTTTCAACAGCCGCCGTCACTATGACAACCACGACACATTTGGCTGAAAGTCACCAGTTAACACGGTCACTTGTTAAACCGAAACACCGGCAGATCCGCCGGATCCGCCGCTAAATTTCAGCAGCGAGAGCGGCGTTTCACCACGACCACACGGCCCATACAAACACTAACAAGTCAAGGGAGACTGATAAGACAGAGAACTGATGAATGCCATTCAGGCTTACATAAAATCATATTGTGAATATTACTGTCCATTAGAGCGGACATCCGGGCCAAGACTTCCTCTTCCGTCATAATGTTTACAGTCCGACGACGTCTCATATGTAAACTGCGAACGGATTGTGAAACGGTTTCCAAATCCATTCGCAGAGATTTACACATAGAGTTTTTTTTTCTAGCATGTGACCGCAGAGGGGCTCCATAAGTTTGTCTTCTAGAGAGCTAGAGAGAATGCCTCCTCGATTGTTGCGGTGCTCACTATGGAAAACAGAACTCAAACGGCAAGAAGAGGCTGCACACTGACAACCAGGATACACAACAACACTTTAATTCACTGTCTGAAGAAAACCTTTCAACAAAAGAATGCCTTCCTCAGGGTCTCTGGTCACAGGTCGTCCTCTTGGCGAAACTTTGTTTTATCCGATACATGAGTTATGAGTGTTGTTTGCAGCAGGGCTACAAATGTGTGGTGACTTCTTGTCGTTCACCGTTTGTCTACCGGACACTTCAGACTGTCTGGAGGTCCTGCCAGCTGAAAAATCATACCTGGCTGGTGAAACGGTAAAAGTTGCAGGTGGATTTTGGAGGCCGGTGGGTGGAAAGTGAGTTTCCTGCCATAACCATGAAGGTTTTTTTTCTCAGGAGCAGCGTAGCGTGCGACACCACAGGGAATCCAGTGTGGCAGCAAATGAATGATGTCTCTTTGTTTTTGTATGTGGACATGATGACTGTTTGACACACTCACAACTGTTTGAGACACACACTGTACATGTGTGTGTGTGAGTGTGTCTAAATGTGTGAGGTTTTACCGTCGACCTGTTCACGGAAAAAAAAAAGAAATGTATTGCCAATTTTGCATCCTCTCTTCACTTTTTGGTTGGTATCGCGCACTTTTATTGTTATTATTTTATACTGAAAACGGATGTGTCACTTACAGCTGTTGTTGCCCGAGAACTGAGGACCTCCAATATGGCCGCCAGAGGGTGCGACACATCACCTGAAAGCTTTATCATCATCTAGTTCAGGTCAGACGGTTTCTGTATGTGACTCGGCACACAGCGGACTACACAGGGTTTTATCTGTCAAAGCCATTCTGTAACTCAAAGATGAGAATTAACCGTTTACTTAAAGCGATATTCCAAGAACATTTTCACTCTCTAGCATGCATACTGTATATGCTGTATGATGTTCATCATGTCAACCACAAGCCTGGCCTACACTTAGTATCTGAAGTCATTTCCTTTCATTTTGAACTTGACATGATAAAGTTAAAACACAATGCAGTGCAAATTAAGCAATCTAACTGCAGTGGGGATAAATGTGGACCTGGTTCATAGTAATATTCATTTCTGGGACCATGGATACAGTTTTCAAGAAGTAATAATTGTTAAAATAAAGCTTCAGTGCCAGTGGAGACTGCTGGTTGACTGTTTATGAACTGATAATAAGGTGTGTGTGCTAAATTGTTTAAATGTTCTGCCAAAGTGAAATATAGCTTTAAATATCCATTGCCAAACACTTATGTTAAATGGCCATTCATTGTTGCTGGATGATAAATCATTATTGTTTTGGATAGCTTCTCTATCTGTTATCATTTTCACTGACTTCTTTAAACACATGTAAAGATGCAGGAGGACAATCTCGCGGCAGCCTGGAGTGATTTTTGCAGAACTTGCACTAAATGTTTGGTAGAGTGATGTGTTCAAACTTTGAATGGAAGGAATACAGAAACCTTGATGTCTGCATCCGTGTGTGTGTCTGTCCTTTTGTTAAGGGGGTTTGGGGCGGGGCTTTTATTTTGATAGAGCTAGTGACTTTAATCAGCTGGAAAAGTCTAGTGGGGAAAGTGAATAAGAAACGCTCTCCCAACAACTACTGCTGAGCTGAGTGACTTAAAGGGTAACTTCAGTATTTTTCAACCTGGACCCTATTTTCCCATCTCATCTTTTTGTGTCTAAGTGACTAAAGGGGACAACAATTTTTGAAATTGGTCCAGTATTGAGCGAGATCGCTTCAGCTGGCAACCGCGAAACAGGCTGCAGTGTAATCCGACGGGGCAAACTGAACCGTCAGTGTACGTCGACTAAAAGTTCTTGTTTTGTTTTTGCCACTGACAGGCTCAGATTCTTATTATAAGTGTCTGACAACATTATGGAAAGGACCCTACAGAGAAATGAAACGTTTTTCTTTACCTTTCGCTTGATCCAGTCTGTGTAACCAAGTCTCGCGAGAGTTGAGTTGTTGCGGTAAGTCAATTTTGGGATTCGGATATTCGTTTTTTAAATGTAATTTTATATGTAATCCGTAAGCCGGTTGTCACTGACGCTGTGAAGCAGTTTCTGTTTTTTTTTTACTTGCATTCAAACGTCAGTCACATTTGCTGATCGCCATGGTGGGACAGAGAAAAAAGTACGACCTGAAATTCAAGCTGTCAGTTTCAAATTTGCTGAACAAAACTCAGGAGAAGCAGCAGCAAGACATTTCTCTGTTGATCTTTTTTTTTTTTAAATCTTTTTTCTAAGGTAGGCTACCGGTATTTTGATACGGGGCTCTCTCTCCCTCTCTCTCTCTCTCCCTCTCTCCCTCTCTCTCTCTCTCTCTCTCTCTGTGCTTTAGAACGTAACCGCTGTGAAACAATCAGAAAACAACGTTTTATTTCTCTGATTCACCGGCTTTCTCGCTACTACCGCTCCCTCTCTTCATTCACTTTCTAGCTCGCTCGACCATCTCTCTCTCTCTCTCTCTCTCTCTCTCTCTCTCCCTCTCTCTCTCTCTCCCTCTCTCCCTCTCTCTCTCTCTCTCTCTCTGTGCTTTAGAACGTAACCGCTGTGAAACAATCAGAAAACAACGTTTTATTTCTCTGATTCACCGGCTTTCTCGCTACTACCGCTCCCTCTCTTCATTCACTTTCTAGCTCGCTCGACCATCTCTCTCTCTCTCTCTCTCTCTCTCTCTCTCTCTCTCTCTCTCTCTCTCTCTCTCTCTCTCTCTCTCTCTCTCTCTCTCTCTCTCTCTCTCTCTCTCTCTCTCTCTCTCTCTCTCTCTCTCTCTCTCTCTCTCTCTCTCTCTCTCTCTCTCTTAGTTGAAGTTATATGTATGTTAAGTATGTTTTCAGCGCTGTGTTTTTGTGAGGAGGAACTCTGATTGTGTGAACTTTGTTGGGTGAACCTGTTACCCGTGTATGGAAAGCCAAGCAGTTTGCCCCACTTGCGCACAACAATTTTTGGGTCTGCAGTGACCATTTTGACCGGGATGACTACTGCCAGCCAAAGAGGAGAAGAAATCCTATACCAAAGCACTTTTTCCTAAAGAAAAATGCTGTTCCAAGAGTGGAGAGACCTGTTGCAGGCAGAGTGGAGGTAATGTTATTACCTAAAGTTATTGTGTTGACCTGGCATCAGTAGGGTAGCCCGTTTCGCGGCTGCCAGCTCAATACTGGACCACTTTCAAAAATTGTTGTCCCCTTTAGTCGCTTAGACACAAAAAGATGGGAAAATAGGGTCCAGGTTGAAAAATACCGAAGTTACCCTTTAACCCCAACTGCTCCCATTAGCCTGCAGAAGACTGAGTGAAGCAGGTTGTCGCTGGAAAACCTTTTTATGAAGTTTCTTAAACACAACAGGACGATGGGTGGTTAGAGCGGACGTACTGAGGAGCCACAGAGATTTAGCAGCATTTATCTGGCATGTTGTTTATAACCCCATCCTGTCAACACCACTGAAGAAGAGACGGGGAGGCAGAGGGTGACTGATGTGTGTGAAGCAAGGGAAGACGGGTCATGAGGAAAACACTGAAGGTAAGGCTGTGTTCGTGCAGCAGAGAGCTGACTGAGCTGTTTACCGGCTCTGAAAAGCTCGTGTCTGATCTGCAGCAGCTGTGGCTAATCCACCGTCACCGGGCAGAGTGAACCACGCTGACAACACTGACTCAGCTGGGAACAAGTCTCTGGAACCAAACACACCTTCATGAGTTAGGAATGTTTGTAACTTACTTTTATTAATGTGTATGACCAAATTTATATAGATTTTTAGTCAGGTGTGATGAATATCTTGACCTGCACAGATACAGTACCTCTCAGTGGCATTTCAACATGACTCTGCCTAAATATGGACACACAAATATAATAAATTAGATTATCAGCCTTGTCAAATTATTGGATATGATCAGAAAATCATAGCCACTGTAAATAAGACTATTTGAGTTTTGCAGTTTTCTATATTCTTGCCTTGTACACTGGGTGGGAACTCATACCTGATGAATGTACACAAGTTCGTACAAAACCTGCAGATCCTTCAAATCAAAGTGGATATTTATTGGACACTATTTTTCCTCTCTTGTCCTCACATGGCAGCCGGTAAACACCCTTCATAACTAATGGCTAGCCCATGACTGCGGTCAAAAGGGTGAATTCACTCAGAAACAACACAGCCGTGACGAACGAGCTGAAAGTTTTACCTTTTCAGGAGCCAGACTGGAGTAAACAAACATGAGGGATAAAGATGTAGTTCTGTTTTGCTATTAATCTGCAAAAGAAATGTGCTGCGACACAGATTGCATTTAGTGCCGGCTTTAATCCAAACAGAGCCAAGAGTGCAGAAACCCCCGGCCCTGGCTGTGTTAGTGCCTTTTCTACCCACAATGCACGTTTTACTCAATTTACTGCTCATTCCTCAAACTTCCTCTAACATCCGAGCCAGGGCCGGATTCACCAAGTTCTTAAGATAGACCATAAGAAATGACATAAGAGGAAAATTTAGGAAGTTCTTAAGAAGGCTCTTAAGTGCAATTCATCAATATTTTCTTAGTTACAGTCTCATTTCTTACGAATATCTTTAATTTTCCTACTTAAGAACTTCTCAAAATAGGGCCTGAATTAAATATGGTTAATAATCTTTAGGCTTACTATCATTGAGGCTAGGAGACAAGGCTATGAGGCAACCCAAAGTGCTTCCATCTACAAAACAATTGGGGAAAAACCTATTTAGGGCAACTACAACTGATGAAGTATATGAAAAGATTTAAACATTGGTTGCTGTTGGTAACTGTAAAATTTGCAACATTTTCAACAGACTTGAGACAGAGGCCTACCTGGCCCTACACCAAATAAAGCTTTACAATACATTTTAATCTTAATGTTAGGTGTAGGGGAACCTATAAAGACTTTGAACTATAACCTACTTGTCTAAAATGTGTTTAAATATATGATATTAGAGGCTTACCTTTTCACTGTAGGAGTTTTAAGGCAGGTGAAGGGCCGTCTTAAAGTTAAGAAAAAAATCAAGAACAAATTTGAGAACTTATAAGAACTGTTTTTGAGAATAGCATTTTTTCCTATTTTTTTTTCTTGAGACTAAAGTTAAGAAAACAAATCGCACTTGAGAAGATTTTTTTTCTTAAGAGGTTTTGTGAATCCGGCCCCAGGTCCTTATTTATAAAAATACACTCGGATTTAATCTTGAACGAGCAAGTTGTGTCTTACACGTGATTTATAAAAATATGAGACTGAATAAAGCTGTGTGTGCTTGTTCAAAGTTTCATATTTCTGTGTCTTACGCACCTGGAACATATAAATCACAAATGAGCTTAAATTTGAACGCTTGTGAACGTGCTTTGTAATCAGTTCGCCTCCTGAACGCGGCACAACTGTTACTGTCCTATAAATCAAGTGCTGCGTTTCCTAACAGACTGCATAGGACATCTGATCCTGTTTTTACACCTTGGGGTTGGTTGTGAATTTCACATCCCTCACGCCTCAATTAACACGTTTCTGCACACCACCAATAACATTAAGCCACCTCTTAACATTAAGTTGTGTAGACTTAAAATTTAATTATAAGCTTATCAGCTTTTTCAACATTAAATTCATTTTGAAGAATGATATCAACATCACTCCATATGAAGTAAAGCCAGTGGTGGAAAGTAACTAAGTACATTTACTCAAGTACTGTACTTAGGTACAATTTTTAGGTACTTGTACTTTACTTGAGTATTTCCATTTTATGCTACTTTGTACTACATTTTAGAGGGAAATATTGTACTTTTTACTCCATTACATTTATTTCACAGCTATAGTTACTACTTACTTTTCAGATCAATATTTTATATTTAAAACATTTGATCATCTTTATAAAATAAC